>NC_064285.1:47532203-47570692 GCF_019186545.1 Solanum stenotomum | reverse complement strand
GGCGGGGAGGAATGGCATAAAAAAATTTTAAAAATTAAATTTGAATTTTTTTCAAAAGTAATTTTTTTTTCGGGTTGGGGGTAGGGGTAGGGGTGAGGTAAAAAAATCTTAAAATTTGAAACATTTTAAAAATATACACTACAAGACAATGGATTTATAGCTACAAAATTTAAGCTATGAATTTGAAAATCGTAGCTATTATTTAGTAATTGCCACAAAAAATTGAATTTTGTGGCTATATAAAAATTTGTCAAATTTCTTAGCCACGAAAATCAAATTGACAAAGCTAAATCCTAATTTTTGTTATAATTGCTAACAATCGTAGCAATAAGTACCTAAATAGCTATAATTTTTCTGCTACGGTGAAATTTTATAGCTAATTATAAGTTTTTGCCACGTGATAAAATTAACTCTAGCAATAGTAAACTTTTAGCTACAATATATAATTTAAAACAAATATTGTAGCTAAATAAATAATCTTGCTTCAAGTAATAAAAGATTGTGGCAAAAATTTAATGAAATAGCCATAAATTATTTTACTTTGATAATATTTCGTAACTAATTATTATTTTTTGCCACAAGCTAAAATTTATCGTAGTAATAATAATTTTTAGCCACAATAAATTATTGTTGAAGCAAATCTCTGGCTAAACAATACTACAATAGCTTTTCTTGAAGTTATAAAAATTGTGGCAATATTAGATAATATAGTCATAAATTTTTTGCTATATCAAAATTGCATAGATAATTATTCAATTTTGCCACGATCTGGTTAAAATTTATTGAAGTAACACTAACCTTTTGGCCACAAGAAATGATTTAAAATAAAATATTATAGCCAAAAAAATAATTTTTTTTGAGTACTAAATAATCGTGGCAATAGTTGACATAAAAAGTATAATTATTTGTCATGACAAAATAATATAGCTATAAAACTGTTAATATTTCATAGTTAATAATTATTTTCAATCACAAGTTAAAATTTGTAGTACATACTAATGTTTTATCTATATTAAATATTTTTTACGATTGAAATTACCATAATAATAGTACTTATATGGTCATAATAAATTAACAATAATGTTTTTGGTATTCAATGAGACACAAAATATGAAGAGTGTCACAATCTAAAGAGAAAATAAAAAAAATTTCGTAGAAAAAATAATAAATGTTGACAATTTGTTTACAAAAAATCACTCTACAAGCTACTAGATATTTAGTGTATGATTTAACCCAAAAAAAAATCACATTGCAACTAAAGACTTTGTCAACAAACACCCTGTAGATAATAATAATAATAATATTCCAACTCAATACAATTGATATTATCAACTCAACACTACTGAATATTGATTTGTATCCAATAAGAGTAACTCAAAAAGATAAAGATCATCTCTCAGGAATAAGTAAATAAAATTGTTAACCTTAATTGAATATAAGCAATATGGAAATAAGAGTTCAAAATATCTATAATAACAAATCTTCATCATCAGTTTTTGGTTCTGATTCACTGACTTCAATAATATCATCAGCCAAGGTAACATCAGTACGGATAACATCAAGATCATTTCTTTTCCAATTCATAATGTCTTCATCATCCTCACATTTATGCAATAACTCATTACAAGCATCTTGTTGAAAAGTATCTTCATCAATAGCACCTCCGATAAAATAGGTAGAATGACCATTCAAAACAATTGACCAATTGGGATGAAGATGGCCCTTGACATAAAAAACTTGTTCTGCTTGAGATGCAAGCACAAATGGTTCATCTGTTACTAGTTTTCGCTTAGTGTTAACACTAACAAAATCATGTTTATCTATTTTCACTCCTATTCCGATGTGATCAACATCCCACCAATCACATTTAACAAAACAACCCGTTTACCTTCAAAATATTGAAGTTCTATTATTTCAGTCAAAACACCATAGTAACTAATATTCTTACAATTCGCTTCTCCTCTTACTAAAACACCACTATTTTGGGTCTTCCTCGTTTCCTCAAGTAGTTTAGTATGAAATCTAAACCCATTTATTTCATACCCCTTGAATCTTTGAACACCATCAAAAGGGCCTCTAGCCAAAAAATACAATTCATAGGTTGCAAGTTCATTTTTTTCTTTGCGCATTTGTACAATCTATACAAAAAATATATATAAATTAATGATGATATATAAGTGTCACAAATTTAATTTGAAAGACAATAAAAACTTACCCGATGAAAAAACCAATCATCAAAGTTCATGCTTTTATTACTCTGCTCATACTCACTGTAATACAAATAAGTGTACATTAATTAAAAATAAAATAAAAAATGAATATAAGGTTAAGAAAGGTAACTTATCTGGGAATATTTTGATGGGTAAATGGGTACACATGTATTCTTTGAAGATGATAGAACATGAAATATATATATATATATATATATTGGTGGCAATAGCCTTGATTAATATGTGTGCTAAATGTGGCAGCCTTGATCAATCTGATGCATTGAAAGAACATAATTTCATGAAGTACCATGCTAAGTGAATTGAAAATGCAGGGAAAGGGAGATATGGTGTTGGATTTGTGTGGTCAGATGATTAGAGAGGTCAATCCGGATGAGAGTTTTGGGATAAAATCATCCCTCAAGTATAACCAAAACTTAGGGTACATCCTTATGGTATAATAATTAACAAAAAACATTCTTTAACTATCCTTACTTGTTACATAAATCTCAATATTTGATAGCATTCTTGTGGTTAATGAGCAACCGCTATATCTAGAACCATGTTTATGATATTTGAGAAGTCTACTGAAGGATGTAGCTAAGTAGACAAAGTATTGACTAAATCTTATTCTCAATGTTTTGTCTTTCAGGTGAGATACGTAGTTGACGCTAGTGGGAGTATGACATTGAATAGAAAGTAGAATGCCAAAGGAACAACACTTGAGCTACTTGCAGAGAGTTATACAACCAGAGATCAGATCACCTTTCAATCCTAATAGTACTGTATGTTGTTAGCACTGAATGTGATATTTGCCCCAAATTTTATTACTGTCATATTCCTTTATAAAATTGTCTCTCTGTCCACCGACAGCAAAAAATATTTTTCTTCGTAATATGTTAAATTGTTAATTTAGACTCGGGATCTAATATAGTAAATTAGCGAATGCAATAAAAAACATACCGTAAAAATGATTGCACTTCTTCGTAATTTCTTAAAACATAAAGATGAGCTTGTTTTCTCTCTAACTCTTCAAGATTTCTGGATGCATCTCTTAATAAAGGAGAACCGTTTCTTTCAAATATGGATAATCCACTATATATCTTAATAAGATCGTCTTCATAATTCTTATCCATTCGATCATAACCTTTCACATTTCCAGGTAAGTACCTTGAACAAAATATTATACTTTCTTCAACAATATACCCTTCTGCAATAGATCCTTCAGGTTGATTTCTATTACGAACATAACATTTCAATGTGCGTAAAAATTTGCAAGATATAACAAGATACCACTCAAATTAGAATGATAAATTAACAAACCACATAAAATTAAATCAAAATTATAAATTAAAAACATACCGCTCAATTGGGTACATCCACCTATATTGTACATGTCTACCAAGCTTAGCCTCTCTTGGAAGATGAATGACTAAGTGTACCATAACATCAAAAAATGCCGGTAGAAATATTTTCTCTAATTTGCTCAATGTTATCGGAATTTGAGTTGCAAGTTGGTCAATACATCAACCCTTAATGTTTTCGAGCACAGTTCTCTGAAGAAAATACTTAACTCAGTGATAGCATCATATACATTATTTGGCATGACTCCACGAATTGCAAGAGGAAGCAATTGTTCCAATAGAATATGAGAATCATGACTCTTCAGTCCATAAATTTTACGATCCTCTGACTTCACCCACCGTGATATATTAGAAGAATAACCATTTGGAACCTTTATCATTTTCAAGAACTTGCATACTTTAGACTTCTCATCTGCTGATAAAGAATAGCATGCTGCCGGATAACACCATCTTCCATCCCTTTGAGTTGGATGCAACTCACTTCTTATACCCATTTCCTTCAAATCAAGTTGATGGAAAAACTCCTTCTCGTGTTGACGTTTTTATGGAATCTCGCAAGAGAAAAAAGGGAAAACAAGTTGATGCTTTTCAACAAGATGTCATTGTAAGTTCAATATTGTGTTAGCCTTCTTTATTTCTTTAAAATATATATATATATATATATATATATATATTTGCATATATCTTTATTAATTATTTTTTTAATTGTAGGGTCAATTTGATCAATTTTAAAAACAACAAGAAAAAGGAGAAATTTCTTTAAATGATGATGATATCTTCGAAAAAGTATTTGGGACAGAAAAATGAATATCTTCGTGCATATGGTCCGGGAAAAAGTATTAGCGAATACTTTGGTGGTAGACCAACAAAAGTACAACTCATAAAACAGCTAGAATCAACCAGAAAAGAATCAAATGAGCGTGTGGAAGAAGTTAAAAGGGAAGCGAAGGAACAAATTGAAGAAATGAAGAAAGAAACATACAATAAGTTAGAAGAGTTGAGTAAAAGATGGGAAGAAAAATTTCAAATGATGATGGTAGCTCAAAGTCAACAATCAAATGATCCAAATCTAACCGTAAGTACTTTATATTATCTTTTTATATTAGTGTTTTGATACTATGTGATTTCTTTTAAGAAAACATATATATTGACAATTAAATTTTATTTTTAAAGTAAATATTTTATTGTACTTTTTTTATTCAATTTTTCATTGTTATTGCAACGTTTGGAGAAGTGATGAAAGCACCTAAGTGATGGAGAGATGAACAATTATTTTTTTTCTCTTGTAAAAGTACATTTCATATGTTTGCGTAGAATAATGTTCCACTATTTTAAATGACATTGTTGATCTTTTATTATTTTTCTCTAATATATTATATTTATTACCCCATTTAAGATATTATGGTATCATTATCTAAAATTTTCATGTTAAAAATAAATGTGCACATACATAAATAATGAATTACTAGTGTGTCAAATTTTTCAATTAGTTGCTATAAACAATTTAAAGTTGTAGCTAAACATACAAAACTGCCACGCAAATGATAACATGTTTTCACATTTTTATTTTCGTGGCAAATGAAGAATTTCTTTTTGCTACAATTTATATTCTGTAACAAAAAAGTGTGAATTTTAGCTATAAGATTTTGAATTTGTAGCATATATTACTATAATTGCCACGTTCCAAGAGCATAGCTAAAAAAAAATTACTTTTCGTAGTAAATGAATATTCATTTTGCTTCAATGCGATATATTTCATGGCTAATTGTATCAATTCTCAGTTACATTATGAAATGTTTGTGGCAAGTACTTAAATGTATAGCTATAAATATTTTATTTCGTAGCTAAATATGAGCATTATTGCCACGAGACAAAGCTATAGCACTTGCCATAAAATGTAAGTTTGTGTGGCAAATAAATTAATTTTTTTGCTACAATACAACATTGTGTGGCTACAATATGAAGATCAGATAGCTACAAATTTTGTTTATCATGGCACAACAATAAAATTACTTGCCATAAGTATATTTTTCGTGGTAACTTTTTATTCCAATGCAGCTACAACACATTTTTTTTTATAGCAATAGCTATAAATCCTTGGCCACGCAACATGTAAAGTCTGTAGCTAACTATTAGCCACTCTACATCTTGCTACGAATGCTACGAAAGAAAATAATGTAGCTAAAGTGTTTAGCCACGAAAAATTTCATATTTAGCTACAATGTATTTTGTAGCAATAGATATCTTTTTTTGTAGTGATAATTCTGAATTTTTTTATTTTTTTGTTTGGTGTGTGTGTGTGTGGGGGGGGGGGGGGGGGGGGGGGGGGGGGGGGCTGGTTTGGCGGTAGTAATAAAAATATATTTGAAAATTTTAAATTTTTTTTGAATAGGAAGGATTGGGTACGGGATATGGGTAGGGTAAGAAAAAAAAATTAAAGGATGAAATAGAGTTTGTAAAATGTTTTCCTTAATTTTGGAAAGGAAGTCATTTTCCTTAAATTTGAGGAAAATGAGTTGATTTGGAAATACTTTCCAAACATTTTTACCCAACCAGACATGAAAAAATTGGTATATTTTCCTCAATACCAAACATACCCTTCAAGTTTTTTGGTTTTCAAGTTGATAAATTTGATTAAATTTGAATTTGCATTTTCCAAGCTTGTTGTTGAGGCAACATTCCCAAGATTATTTCATTCTCAAGGGTCAAAGCCTCAAACTAAAGTCATTTAATTAAGGATAGATAGAAGTGGGACCTTAATGTTATCCACTTTTAGTTAACTTTTATACTCCCTTCCTTTATTTTTATTTTTTAACTTGACACGAAATTAAGATAGTAAAAATGTTTTTTGAATATTATGGTTTTAAACTAAATATATATAGAAAGAATATAACTTTTAAATAAAATTAAATTTTATGATCTAAAATATGTCATGTGAAAAGTTAGAATTAAAGAGCTACCTAAAAAATCATTCTTTTTAAAATATATCAAAAAATAAAAGGAAAAATGGTCTGAAAAATACTTCAACTTTGGCCAAAATTATTGTTACGATACCAAACTTTATGGAGGACCTTTTACCCCCTGTACTATTTAATAATGTATTTTAAAGGTATATATGTGCCCACGTGGACACATTACTATTTAAAATGATGCAATATTTATGATGTCCACGTAGACACATATATACCTTTAAAATACACTATAAAATAGTACAAGGGGGTAAAAGGTCCTTTCCAAAGTTTGGTATCGTAACAACAATTTCGACCAAAGTTAGAGTATTTTTCAGACCCTTTTCCCAAAATAAAACAAACAAAGTGAAATGGTAAAAGTACTTCCTTTCTTTAAATTATTTTGAATATATGGTGTAATATAATACTTCTCTGCAAAATAAAATATCCAGTCATCTTGTTCAAAAGAATAATTAACTTTAAAATGGTCGGATTCAGCTCAATTAAATTGAAGTTTGTAATCCATGATGATAGTCGAGTTGGTTGAACAAACAATCTCGGCGGTGGTTTCAGATTTGAAATTCTTGCATGTTTTCTCAATCGAACTTGTCATAACTTGTTTAGTACAATTATGTATGACTAGTGTTCATGGGCAAGTTTATGTGAATATGGACCATCTGAGAGGTAGCCCATTTTATTTCTATTGGGCCATCCAACACATTATGACTTTTTACTTAGTATAACCACTTTTATCATGTATTTACAAGTTAGCCATAGTTTGTATTTATTTATTTTTGCAAGCGTCCGTATTCTTCACCTGGTTAAAAGGGAAAAGATTCAAATATATCATCGGACTTTGAGAAAAGGCTTATTCATGTCATACATTAAATGTTGGACACATCTATGTCATTTTAGTTTGAGAAAAGACTCATCTGTATCATTACTTGTTAACGGAATTTTTTTTTTTACACGTGGTCATTATGATTAGTCTACGTCATTAATTAAATTATTTTTTTAATGAAAAAAAGCTCAAATATTCCATCGAAGTTTGAGAAACGGTTCATCTATGTCATCCTTTAAAAGTTTAGCACAAATATGTCATTTCACTTAACAAATAATAGCATGGATGAACCCTTTCTCTAACGGAAATGACATAAATGAGCGAAACTTTAAATGAATGACATAGGTAAGCCTTTTCTCAAAGTTCAATTACGTATTTGAGCTTTCTTCCTTTTTAAAATAAGAAAAACTTTATTGTGACAAGAAAATTGTAAAATGATCATAACATGTTACCTGAAGTTAACTTTTTGAAAAATTTATTCTCCAAAGATGGTAATTATCATACGGCCGGCTAAATATCGGAATAATTTAGAATTGCAAGTTGATTATTGAACAGGAAATATATATTTATTAGTTCATAGGACAAACGTGCATTTAATATTAAGTAATATGGCATTGATCAGTTTATTAATATTAAAATATAGTTAGAGATATCTTTGTTATTTTTCATTAATTGTTTAAACATCTAAGATAATCAGTGATACCGTTAGTATTAGCAAGAAAATTGTAATCATGTGACCATCATTAATATTCTTATTCCTTTGTTTTTTGATGTCCGGTTGGAGAGGAAGTATACATCAATATTTTCATATAAAATAAACCAATCTTGATCTATGCTAGTAATAATAACAAATTGATCGTGTTGTATTTTTTTTTTTTTTAAATAGTGATGGAGAATCGAGCCCTCACTAAAACATAAAAGTTTAAGTACTCAATCAATTGAATAACTAAAATTTTTTCGATCGAGTTGTATTTGATAGTGCTAGAACGGACATGTTTATATGAGATAACATCATCTTGAAAAAATCATGTGGCAATGTTTGGTTGTTCTAGGTGAATATAATTATGCTAGAGACTGTTGGTATAAGAAAATTGAAGGTAAAATAGACAATCCTACTCGAAACAAGCAAGATGAAGAAAAATTTGAGACTTTGATACCTCTTATGCAGTTGAAAAAAAGGATCAAAACAAAGATCTTGTCACCTTACTCTATAACAAAAGGAACTAACATTTGCAATTGTATGTGAAAATTGATCTATTATGAATATAATTAGATCATTGATTTTGAACGCTTCAATTACATGATCAATGATGAGAAAAAGTTGATCAACACGGACAAATATATATAAAGGCTGTTGAGTAATGATCATGATAAATAATATTCTAAATATCAATCTCATATTAACAAAATAGTATTTGTACTTACTTGCGGTCAAGAAAAGTACAATTTCAAAATGTCTACTATATTTTAGATATAAAGAACTTATTGTCTATATTGCGACTAACAACTTCAGGCAACTATGTCGTGTTTGAACTGAATGACATAAAAGCATATCAAAATTTGAAAGTTATAAGTTCGCCAATTATGGAGGAAAGGAGACTAGAGTAATAAATTATATTGGTTAGACAGTGGTATTGGCTCCTTTGGAGCTCAATCTGTCAAACGACAAGGAATTAGGGTTATGAAGTTCTCCTTTTGATATAGCAAATGAATAAACCAAAAAAGCGCAAGACACACCTGATTTGCAAGATTAGGAGTGTCTGAGTCCAGATTAACATATGCAGGACAGCAGGGGCACTTTTTTTTTTTGAAACGAACGGTTAATCGTTGTACCTACCTACTTAGACTGAGTTCATAGAGGTTCACCTTCAATGCGGCAGAGCGGTTTGAGCCACATCAAGTTGCAGGCCTCGTTTTTGCGAAGGTCTTGTCTCTTAAGCGACCTCTGCTTAAGCAAAGGGCATGTCGCTTAAGCGACCTTCGTTTTAGCGAAGGAGGCTTCGCTTTTGCGAGAGTCGGGCTTTTAGCAGGGTTCACTTTGTGAACTCTAGGTCGCTTTTGCGACATCTGAGAGGGTTTTTGCCTACCTTTTTTGGGGGTTTAAGCCCCAGTTTCTATTTTTGAGCTTGGGAAGACCTCGGAGGCAATTACTTGTGCTAAAACCTTTGGGTAAGCCTTTATGATTCTAGAACTTCATTTCCCATTGATTATTTATGGACTCTAACATCAAAATTTGGGGTTTTGATTTGCAAATGGTTTAGTTTTCCAAGAACACAAGTTCTAAATAAAATTGGGATTTTGAAGTGATTTCGATTCATTTTTCGAAAGGGTTTTCACCATTGAGTTCCTAAAGCCTTAAACACCATTTTCAAGTATTAAATTTTGAATTCACACCTTCTTTTTAAAATTGGATTTTGAGTTGATTGACCAATTTTTCTAAAAAATTGATGTGGGTATTGTTATTTTCAGAATGTGACGGTGAATACTTGCTTGTATATAGATTGTGTGGCTTTGGAAGTGATTTGGAAGGGAAAACTCTAGGAGTGATCATTGGTTGATTTAAGACAAGTGATCTCCTAAACCTTGTATTCTAGTAGAATTTGTATACTCTCTTCGTTGTTTGCGTGTTGGGAGTAATGAGAATGAGGTGAATGGTTAATTGTCTACTTGTTAAATCTTAATGAATAAAAATGGGTTGAAATTTAAAAGGATATGTGATAAACATGATGTTGTGAAATGCCTTGTTGTAACCCTTAATGATTGATTGATGAAATGCTTGATAGCGTGAAAGTGGACTTGGATTGTATGAATTATTGTCTCTTCCATATTGTGGTGTTATAGTGTTTGTGTGCATTGATTGTTATGTGAATGTTATGATGCCAAGGTCTGTGCCGGCGACTGTTATGATGCCGAGGTCTTTGCCGGTGATTGTTATGATGCCGAGGTCTTTGTTGGCAATTGTCGTGATGCCAAGGTCTTTGCCGGTGATTGTTATTAAGCTGATGAAAAATAATTTCGGCTAGTGATTTGATATAAAGGCGATGAGAAATGGTCCCGACTAGTGATTTGATATAACGCCGATGAGAAATGATTTTGACTGGTGATTTGTGCCGATTGTGACCTGATGCATTTGATACTTATGTGTGATTTTCTTGTGAATTGTGATTGATGTACTTGTTGCATGTGACTGAACTACTTGACTTTTAGATTGACTTACTTGATTCGTTTGGTTATTGATTGGTGACTATTGATCTGTGGATTTTGGGCCTTGTGGGCCACGTATTGTAGAACTACGTGCTAGGTTGAGCTGATTTTTGTGCAGGTTATAGTTTGAGGAGGTTCAGTTGAAGTGCAGGAGATATTCGATTTCTAGCTAGATGCCTTGTTTATTCGGTCAGATACTTTTATCATAATTCAACAACTATATGAGCAATAAATATTTAAAAATAACAGTACACGTTTTAATAGTACTCAAAAGCAAAAAAAAGGGCAAAATAAATGTCAATCACATTAATTAAGAAAGGAAAATACCAAAGGGAAGTGCTAAATGACCAGAAAATTAGAAAAACTATAATATTTTGTTTATTTTAAAACAACTGATTTTTTTTCATTTTTTAGTTAAAATGTAATAAAATTAAAAGGGTAAAAATATTTTAAAAGGTAAAATAACATAGATAAAATATCATTCTGGCCAAATTTTCTTATCAAAAAGATTTTTTCAATACCAAATACTTATTTTTTAAAGTTCATTAATCCGACATAATAAATCAAACTCTGATACAACAAATCTCAATTTTATTAAATAATTCAATTTTTGATGATTTAAATCCACCCATAAACTCTAGTGGTTGAAGTCTGAACCCACTACTACAACCTTTTAAATTGTAGGCAAAAAGTACAATCAGTCAAGAAATTTGAAAGCAATAAATGTATACACCAACAAGACAACAATATCAATGTAACACATTTCAAATCCACCTTTTAAAAAGTAGAAAATAATAATAATAATTCCAACCTTTATGGGTTTGTAATAAAATATCTATTTATTTGTCCTTTATCATTGCCGGTCTTTTCAACCACTACTCATCCACTAAGATTTATGCATAGTGGCTACAAGTCAAATCCAAAAGTCTTAGAATTATTATTATTGATCGTGCCTTCCAATTTCTAACCAATTTTGGTGCACATAATTCAATCATACCTTAAAGTTAAAAAGATCATGAGAAAATTCAAACACTTTCTTGAAAATCATTACCTAAAGTATATGTTGTTGATATTGTTCTATTCTTCGTTATAATATTTTCTTTTCAAATTTATTTTAAACTATTTTATATAAGTCGAGTTTTTTTTCAGAAACTATCTCTAGCTTCTAAAAAATAAGAGTAAGATTGTGTGTACACCATCCTCTTCCGATTTTACTTGTAAGAATACACTGAGTAGGTTAATAATAGTATTTTTTTTTAAAAAATACTCTAATGTATATACTAGACTATATGGCAACCACTTTATTCTTCAAGTTTCTAATTACTTGTATTATAAATGTTATCGATAGTTATCTTTTAGGTAATCTTACAAAATGATGGATATCATGTCGCGACTTCAGATTCATATGAAACTAACATTTTCCGTGCGAAACATATTTTTATATGCAAGAATTCACAAAAATATTCAATAAAGAGCATAGATGAACTCATAATTTTGTTTAAAAATCTTAAAGGCTAAACCTATAGTACTTAAATTCGGAATTCCCCCAATCACCTTACATCATAGCATTTCTTTTATACTAGTGCACATGGGTAAATTTATAATGTAACATATCGGTTTACGTAAATTTAATAAGTATTGCCTAAACTCTATGTACATGTCAAGAAATCAACTAAATATTTGACTGTAAACTCATATACCATGATATACTTATTAACTTGAGTTGAAATGAACATAGAAATAATAAATTTTGAATCTTGAATTTGCCTCTGTCACGACATAAATAGTTAAACTCATATTCTCATATTATTAATGGAAACTCTTTTTTTTTTTTAAGAATATGGTAGCAAAGGTTCACTTTATCTTTTCCCTTATCTGTTTACTTATATATAATTTATAGATATATATTTATATTTATATATTTTATATATATAAGAATTAGAAGGGAGTAAAATCCAGATTTGCTGCTGCATGTTTGTTCTTGTCCTCTCTGTTTCATCTTTCCCAAAATGAATAAGTTGCTCTCCTCATTCATTTGTCTCCTTCTGTATAACTTCATCTCTCCATCTTATTCACTCCCTTTATGCACAGATTTAAGTAAGTTATTTTAATTTTTTTTCAAATTTTTTTATGATGAGGGTAGTTCAATCTCTATCAAGATGTTATTTTTATACAAATTTTTGTTTTCTTTTGCTAATTGTTCTTATTCATTGTGTAGGAGCACCTGTTATTCCTAAAAAGGCTTTGGCTTTTTGTCCATATAATGGAAGAGTATGTTGTGACTCTTCCAAAGATGTGCAATTGCAGAAGGCTTTTGAGGGTATGAAAATATCTGATACTTCATGTAGTTCTGCTGTCAAATCAATACTTTGCTCAGTAAGTTTTCTAATTTTGATAATTTTTTATACACTCTATGGTTCAGACTCTTCAAAAGTATTGTCGCGAACTTATGTTGGATCCTTCGAGAAAAATTCACTACGTTTGGAGGATTTGACATACTTGAAGAGTCTTGAGCTAAATAACTCATAAATGTTAGTGGAAATTAAGCATTTAAAAAGTTTTCACCTTTAGCATTTTCTTGATGGGGTTAACTAAATTTGCTTTTTTTTCCATATTCTTGAAGAAATATTATGAATCTTGACAGTTGAAAACTCAAATAAGAAATAATTTTAATATCTGATCAACAAACTTTGCTCTTCCTCATGTCATTCTTAAACATGTTTATGGAAGTTGAAGTTGGAGCATTTTAAGAAATTTCTTCATCCTTTAAGCCGAGGGTATATCGGAAACAACCTATCTATCCCACTAACGTAGGGGTAAGGTCTACGTACCCCTCACCCTCCCAAGACTCCACTCGTGAAACCAAACTGAGTATGTTGTTGTTGTGGTTAGCTTAATTTATTCTTTTTTCTCGAATTCTTGAAGAAGGAAAATAAATTTTGACAACTTACATCAGAATTGTTTCAACAACTGATGAACAAATTCCAAGGTAATTCTATTTTAATAATAAAACTAATCCAAAATATTTCCCTTTTTTTGTTCAGACATGTGATCAGTTTTCAGCAGAGTTGTTTAAGGTAAAATCAGGGCCAAGACCAGTTCCTGTTCTTTGCAATTCAACTGTTGCATCAGCAAACAACTTTTGTTCATCTGTTTGGGATTCTTGCCAAAACATATCAATAACAAATTCTCCTTTTGCACCATCCTTGCAAACCAAAGCAGGAGGAACCAAAAACTTGAACTCCTCCTTGTTAACAGACTTCTGGCAATCGAAAGCCGATTTCTGCGAAGCATTTGGTGGAAACTCTGATAAAGATTCATTATGTTTCAATGGAGAACAAATTTCACTCAAGAAAAATGAAACTTTACAGACTCCGAATGGAATGTGTTTTGAGAAGATTGCTGATGGAGGTTACCTCAACATGGTCCCTCATCCTGATGGATCGAACCGAGCATTCTTCTCCAATCAGGCTGGAAAAATTTGGCTAGCAACTATACCAGATCAAGATTCAGGAGAAAGCATGGGGCTTGATGAATCAAGTCCATTTGCTGATTTAACAGATGAGGTTTATTTGGATGCAAGATATGGGATGATGGGGATGGCTTTTCATCCAAACTTTGCAAAGAATGGCAGGTTTTTTGCATCATATAACTGTGACAAATCTAAGTCTCCTAGCTGTGCTGGAAGATGTGCTTGTAATTCAGATGTTGGTTGTGATCCTTCTAAGATAAAATCAGAGGATAATAAGCAGCCATGCCAATACCATTCTGTTGTTTCAGAGTTCAGTGCTAATGGGACTGCATCAAATCCATCACTGGTTGGTTTTTCACTCCATTGTGTTCTTAAACAGCAGCTAGAGAGCCACTTATTAGATTTTATTTACTTTTTATCACTAACAATGCTCATCACGTGTTGGTCTGATTCTTTTTTATGGGCTAAAGCACACGATAACTCTTTTTGATTATGGCTTGTGGAGAGACTTTGAACCATGCCCTATACTTGCTCTGATACCATGTTGAATTACGTTACGAGCTCATCTTAAAACTTAAGCTGTTAGAACCTAATTCTGCTTTGGATTAGAACTTTCTCCAATTCCAGTTCAAAGGTTTCATTGCAAGCACTATATGTTGTCTTGTTTGACTGAAACTTCATACACTTTGTAGGCAGAGAAGGTGAAACCATCAGAAGTGAGGAGAATATTTACAATGGGGCTTCCATTCACAGCTAATCATGGAGGACAAATACTCTTTGGCCCTGAAGATGGATATCTCTACTTTATGATGGGAGATGGTGGAAGCAAGGGTGATTCTTTCAATTTTGCTCAAAATAAGAAGTCATTACTTGGAAAAATAATGAGGGTTGATATTGATAACATACCAAGTGAGCACTTTGATTTATTTGTTTTACAATAATTGACACAAACTAAAAGGCCAATTGCCTGCCTTGCACAGTTTGTTGAGTTATGTCATGAGACACTAACGTGATTTTTTCAATAGGTCAAGAAGAGATATCAGATCTAGGACATTGGGGTAACTATTCGGTTCCTCGAGATAATCCTTATTCACAAGATAAAGATTTGCAGCCAGAAATTTGGGCGCTTGGACTGAGAGATCCTTGGCGCTGTAGCTTTGATTCAGAAAAGCCTTCTTACTTCATCTGTGCGGATGTTGGACAGGTTCAATGACAATCTCAATTTTGTTGAGAGCTATAACATCTCTGTTTGTTAAGATCTTTTCAGAAGACATAAATGCTACCTGGTATCTTGATGCTGAGTTTCTGACAATCATGCAGGATCAGTATGAAGAAGTTGACATCATCACGAAAGGGGGAAACTATGGATGGAGCATGTATGAAGGTCCTTTACGCTTTAAAAATGCTTCAGCTGATGACTTTGTTGATCCCATCTTTCCAGTGTTAGGATACACCCATTCTGATGTAAACAAAGAAGTTGGATCTGCGGCCATATCAGGTGGTTATGTTTATCGCTCCAAGACTGATCCCTGCATATATGGAAGGTAAATATGAACACACCCTAGCTTGTTGATATACGATTAGGAAACTAAACTTAACATAAGGATGGTTGCATTTGCAGTTACCTCTATGGAGATTTGTATGCTAAGAACTTTTGGGCAGCTCAAGAAAATCCGTATAACAGTGGGAACTTTACAGCAAGAAGCATCCGTTTCAGTTGTGCTCATGATTCCCCTCTCAATTGCAGCTCAGTTCCCAATAGTCCATTGCCTGCTTTAGGTTACATATTCTCATTTGGACAGGATAACAGGAAGGATGCCTATATTTTAACAAGCACCGGTGTATACAGAGTGGTTCGTCCAAGTCGCTGCAAGTACACTTGCTCGATGGAGACAGCAAGGACTGCTGAGACACCACGTCCCTCTGCACCTTCAGATGGTCACATTGCTAAAGCAGATCTCTGCTCGGTCCTTCTTCTTTACTGTCTGCTGTTTTTGACTAGCTTCATCCTGTAGTTATTGCACTGTGATTATGACATGAAATTTTTACCTAGCTTGCATGCTCCGATCCATGCTGGATTGTTTTAAAGGTGATCTGATCCATCAGTCCTCCTTTCCCCTCCCTGCATCGCATGGTACAAATCTAAGCAAAGCAAAGAAAGCAAAAGTGTACTGAAATGCTAAATTGCAGCATGCATTTAAAACTGTACTCAGCTTTAGTTCTTTGAAGAAACGGAAGTGAGTAAAAAATACACAAATACCAAGTATAGTAGACTCGCCTATCTCAAAATATCATCTGATGACTTACAGAGTAAAACAACTTGAACTAACTTGACAGCATGAGAAAGATTAGCATCATGGGGAGCAAGAAACTAGGTTTTTGTCACTAGTTCCAAAATTAGCAACAAGATGACCAGCAACAGGATGCAGAAACATGTCAGACAACCATCACGCATTCCTGTTATCACTCTTGTCTGCAAGGCATTTTTCTACTGCTTCATCACAAACTTGATGATAAAAGCCCAAAAGCTATGATGAATTGGATATCCTTGGTAGAACCCTGACTTCTTCTTCCTTAGCTTGATAGAGAATTGGAGAGGATGAATGTAGTTGAGATTTGGGAATTAGGAGAACTATTTAGAATTAGGTAGTTTTAGGACTTAAAATACTTATATAGGGCTTAGAATAGGGGTCAAAACGACATAACTTTGGTATTAAACACATAGGGAAAAGACCCAAAACCCCCTTAAAAATAACTACCGACTCGGTCTACGGTTGTGACCTACGGACCGTAAAAATTTATACGGCCCATACTGGTCAACCATAGCCCAAGTACTGAAGCCCTAAATTTTAATCAAATTTGACGAGACCGGTCTATGGCCCGTATAACCTTCTACGGTCTGTACACCCCGACCATAGAATTTAACTTTAACCCTAAAATTTCACTAAGTCTAGGACCTTCTTACGAGACCTATCTATGCCCCGTAGGCCATTCAACGAACCGTCCTGGTCAATCGTAGACTAAACTTCAAAAACTTGATTTTCCCAAAACTCAACCCCAGTTTTTACGGATGCCTTCTACAGTCTGTAGAAGATTCTACGGCTCGCAGACTGGAGCTGTAGAACACACCAATGGCTAAAAATGAAATCTGTTACTTTTCTAAAATCCGAGGTGTAACAATATCTCCCCCTTGGAAACATTCGTCCTCAAATGAGACTCAAGCTAGCCTGAAAAGAGTAGGAGAAAGATATCTACCAACCCAACATGAATGCAATCACATAAATGAACATAACCAAGGAGGAAAATCGACTGCAAGCTAAAACAAACTCAAAACATCATTTCATAAAACATATATGCATGCATATGGAAACATGAGAATGACTACGACACATGACTCCGATGAATGAACCATGAGGAACTAAATACCTTAAGCTAGAATAGGAATAGAGGGAAAGAGATGAGTATATCGGGATATCATATCGGCATCGGCCTCCCAAGTACCACCCTCAACCATTTGATTCCTCCGCAACACCTTTATGGATGCAACCTTTTTTTTCCTCAACTTCTGAACTTGTCGGTCTAGAATCTCAATTGGAACTTCTTCATACGAAAGACTTTCTTTTATACCAAGACTCTACGATGTTACAATAGATGTTTGATCTTCAATATACTTCTTCAATAAGGAAAAATGGAATACCGAATGTACCGAAGCCATATCATTAGGATACTTAAGTTCACATGCAACCTTGCCAATATGCCTCAACACTTAATAAGGACCAACATAAAGGGGAGTGAGCTTTCCATTCTTACCAAACCTCATGACCCCCTTCATAAGTGAAATCTTCAACTAAAACCAATCATTAACACTAAACTACATGTCTCTTCTTCTAACAACTGCATAGGACTTTTGTCGACTTTGAGCCCTCATAGCTTGAGCCAACTCTAGGAAAGCGGCTCAGAATCCAACATGACCATCTTCTTCAGCCAAAGGATTGTAACACCTCAAAATCTAGTAGGCTAAGCTAGGGGCTAAGTGCTAAGTCAAGAGCTAGAGATTTGAGCCTTGGCACCCTTCACAAAGGCCCAAATGGACTGTGAAGGGCACCATGACTCATTTTGGTGGTCGTGGAGCTTAGGCAGTAGCTAGCAAAGGGAGGCTCACCTCCCAAGAGAACCTTGATGGCTCGTGGTGGTGCCCATGGAGGTGAGGCAGTGAGCTCCCAAAACTGTCTAAAATGTCAGGCCCTTCTACGAGGAACTAAACGGCTCGTGAAGGCCACTACGTGTAGTGGTCGTGGTCTAGAGTTGGGTTTAGAGGGGTTGAGTGGTGGCAAGACTAGCCACTGGTCAAGGACCATGAGCACCACTATGGGCCTTGTGGCCATTGACGGCTCGTGAAGCCACTCATAAAGGGGGGTTCAACAACTTTTAGTTAGGGGCACATGGGTCTTTTTTGATTTTAATTAAATTAATACTATGTCATTTTACCCAAGAGTAGGACCCTGATATAAGTGATTTTAGCCCCAAAACTCACCCGTTCAAGTCATTATTTCCAAAACCCAAAAGAAATCTCAAGTTCTTCCTCTCAAATATTTCTCTCTCTAGAACTTGAAGAAGAAGAAGAAAAAGTTCAAGCTAGGATCAAGGTCAAGTTTCCAATCCTCAAGAATTTTTGGGATTTGATATCAAGGTATGATGGCTTTTCATCCATGGAATCCTTTCATCCATGGATCCCCCAAGATTCCCTAATTGAAAAGTAGAAATTCCCCAATTTGAGTTAGGGTTTTCTTCTAATGTTATGGGTCTTGATGAATGTGGATCCAATTGAGTAGATTATGATTGTTTATGCATGAATTGATAGGATTACATGTTTTTAGGATGAATTTACATGTACCCATGCTTAACGCACGTTTCTAAGTTGTAATTGATGTAAATGGGTTTGATGCCATGAAAGGAGAATTTGTGGGTTTATATGTATTCTTATAGAATTGATGAGATACATTAGAATTGCTTTGAGATTGAAACATATGTGATTATTATGATATTTATTGCTTTTAGAGTAAAGCATATATGATGATTATGAGATGTAGTGCTTTGAGAGTAAAACTTATGTTAAGAATTGTTGGTTATTGATGTAATTGTTGTGGAAGGGATAGTTCCCACATGAATTGCTTATGTATGAATGTGAAAGACTTTCTCACATTGAATTATTTTAGGTTGAAAGGATTGCTCACCTAAAATGAATCTATATAAAAAGACTAAGAAATTGATGAGGCTAGAGGCAATTACCCTTGACATCTAAATAAGAAGTATATGAGGTGATTTCCCATATTCCTTAGAATTGAACAAGCGGCGACTCCTCATGTTCCTATTATGATGTTGGGCATGGAGGCAAGTACCCATGACCCATTAGTGAAAGATGTAGAGGCGAGTACCCTTGTCATATAATGAAAGGACATAGAGGCGAGTACCCATGATTCCTTATGAAATGATGTGGAGGCGAGTACCCATGTCATATAATGTTGGGCAAGGAGGCGAGTACCCATGATCCATTAAGATGGACATATAGGTGAGTACCCATGACCATATATGTAAGGCAAAAGGCGACTACCCATTAGCCTTTATAGGAAGGCAAGGATATGATTCCCCATGTCTATAAAAGATAAGCTAAAGATGAGAATGGTAGGTGATGAGCTTGGATGATTACTAAGGTTGCCTTCTATGATAGGTAAGACTAGTGGATGATTACTTATGTCTTGGATAAGTATGCTTTGAGGTTACTTTAAGAAGTATTCCTTTTATGTTGAAATGATTTATTATGTGCATTGATTATGCTTATGACTTATATTGTCTAACTCTTATGCTTATGTTGATGTTTATGCAAGCTATCATATTTAGTAGATTCTTGTACTAACACATACTCTTGCCTACATTTCTTATCGAAATGTAGGGTCTGACATTCCTGACTCTCATCCCTGTGGCTAGGATCATAGTAGAGGTAAGACTTGAAGATGGGTGAATCCTCATAACATTCGAGGATTTGACCACCATTTCCTTATGTTCTTTTTATTTTAGTTTTGAACATTGTTGTATGGGCTGTGTTCCAATGAATCTTTGTATTAGATGATTTTGAGAAAATTGTATGAGACTTTCGCTTTGTTTTATAAAGACTTCGATGCTGTTAAAAATGTTTTAAATTTTACCGATTTTCTATTATCTTGACTATGAAAGCTAAGTGGCTTATATGAGGCCTCTTGGGGTCTTGTATGCCATGTTACGTCTACGGTGTACCCCTGGGTCGTGACAAACTTGGTAGTCAGAGCACAAGGCTTAGAAAGGTTCTAGGATGTATCAAAACCACGTCTAGTAGAGTCTTGTTCATGAGTATGAAGCGCGCCATATTTATGAATGAGAGGCTACAAGATGCTTAGGAAACTTCACTTGTTCATTACTCTAAGTCGTGCGATAGAGTTTAACTCAATAGGATACTTCTCTTAATCCTCATTTGATGGTCTAAAGGACATGACTACTCGAATAGTTTTTGCTAGATGGACTGAGGGAGAAGAGATTGGTGAAGGATCTCCTCCTCAAGCTCCAGTTGACCCTTTGCCGAGCAAGTGACTAATGTGGAGTTTGGGACTGCTTTTTAACTATTGGCTCAAGCCGTGACGGCCCAAGACAATAGGAAAGTTGTGAACCCCATGAACCCAAATGTGGGTACGGCGGCATCTAGAGTGAGGAACTTCACTAGGATGAATCCTCCAGAATTTTATGGTTATAAGGTTGAGGAAGATCCTCAAGAGTTCATTGATGAGGTTTACAAGATCTTGACTATTATGGAGTGACTCCGGTGGAAAAGGCAGAATTGGCCATTTATTAACTTAAGGGGGTTACTCAAATTTAGATCAACCAATAGAAGGAAACAAAGTCGGTAGATACGGGTCCCATAGAATGGGAAAGGTTTAAGTCCACTTTTATTGATAGGTTCTTTCCTCTTGAGATGAGAGAGGCTAAAGATCTCGAGTTTATCAATCTCCGACAAAGAAATATGAGCTTGAAAGAATATGCCTTGAGATTCACTCAATTGTCAAAATATGATCCGTCTATAGTTGCCAACTCTAGGCCAAGGATGAGCAAGTTCGTTTCGGGTGTGTCCAAATTGTTAGTGAAAGAATGTCGTACGACTATGCTTGTCCATGACATGGATATTTCTCGTCTTATGACTTATGTCCAACATATTGAAGATGAGAAACTTAAGGAAAGATCTAGGGAGAATAAGAGGTCTAGAATTGGTGATGGTAATTTCTCTCATCCTAGGTAGAATGGACATGGTCGTCCTAGGTATCGATGAAGGTTTTCCAGGCAAGGTTCCTCTAATACTCTTAAGTCCAACAAAGAGAGGGTGTCTAACCCTAAACCTCAAGGAGGTGGTAATGGACCTTCATTGCTAAATTGTGCTAAGTGTGGAAGAAATCATAAAGACAAATGTCTAGTGAGTTCCAATGCTTGTTTTGGTTGTGGTAAGACGGATCACAAGATAAGGAATTGTCCTTCAGTTGGTAAGAATGAGGGAGATAGTCGTCGCAGGGCTCAAACCTATCCTTCATCCGGTCCAAGTGGTTCGAGTACTAGAGCTCCCAAGCAAAATAGGTTCTATACACTTTAGACTTGTGGTGAACAAGAGGGTTCTCTCGTGTGGTTACCGGTATGTTGAAAGTCTTTCAACTTGATGTTTATGCTTTACTTGATCCCGGTGCTACCTTGTACTTTATGACGCCATATGTGGCCATGAGATTTGATGTGCTCCTTGATGTATTGTTAGATCCTTTTTCTATCTCTACTCCTGTTGGTGATTCTATTGTGGCTAAGAGGGTTTATAGAAAGTGTCCCATTCCTTATCCCATAGAGTTACTCTTGTTGATTTGGTAAAGCTTGATATGCTAAATTTTGATGTTATTCTGGGTATGGATTGGCTACACTCTTGTTATGTTTCTATGGATTGTAGAACCCATGTATACAAATCTTAGTTCTTGAATGAGCCTATCCTAAAGTGGAATAGGGGAAGTTCTATGTCGAAAGGTCGGTTTATTTCTTGTCATAAAGCTAGAAAGATGATTTCTAAGGTTTGCATGTACCATCTAGTTAGGGTGAGAGATATGGATTCTGAAACTCCTTTTCTTGAGTCGGTTTCCATTGGTAATGAGTATCCGAAAGTGTTCCCATATGATTTACCTGGTATTCCTCCCGAAAGAGAAATAGATTTCTGTGTTGACCAACTCCAAGGAGTGAGTTGCTTCTTTGAGATTGACCATAGGTCGGGTTATCACAAATTGAGGGTGAAGGGTGATGATATTCCAAAAATGGCTTTTAGAACCCAATATGGTCATTATGAGGTTTTTGTGATGTCGTTTGATTTGACTAATGCTCCGACGACATTTATGGATTCGATGAATAGGGTGTTTAGACAATACGTTGATATGTTCAATAGTGGACTCTACCAAGGGTAGTGTTATGGTTCATAGTGGTTCAGAATCGTCTTTTGTGACGGATGTGGAAGCTAATCAATGTCTTGATCCAGCTTTAGTAGAATTGATAGAAGCGGTGCTTAAGAAATCTGTAGAGGCTTTCTCCCAAGGGGGAGATGGTGTACATAGATATCAAGGTCATTTGTCAGAAGCCCATAATTCTCGATATTCCATTCACCCGGGATCCACCAAGATGTACCGTGATTTGCGGGAGGTCTATTGGTGGAATGGGATGAAGAAGGATATTGCGGGATCTGTGGCTAAGTGTCCTAATTGCCAACAAGTGAAAGTTGAGCATCAGAAACTAGGAGGTTTATCCCAAGAAATTAGTATTCCTACTTGGAAGTGGGAAGATTTGAATATGGACTTCGTAGTTGGTTTGCCTCGCGTTCGGTGACAATACATTCGATTTGGGTTATAGTAGACCGAATGACGAAATCGGCCCATTTCATTCTGGTCAAAGTTTCTTATTCGGTGGAAGACTATGATAAGTTGTATTTGAGGGAAATGGTAAGGTTGCATGAAGTGCCCTTGTCCATTATCTCCGATAAAGGTACTCAGTTTACTTCTCAGTTTTGGAAGTCTTTTCAAAAGGGTCTTGGCACTAAAGTTAAGCTTAGCACGACTTTTCACCCACAAACTGATGGGCAAGCGGAGCGAACTATCCAAACTTTGGAAGATATCTTGAGAGCATGTGTCATTGATTTCAAGGGAAATTGGAATGATCACTTGCCATTGATTGAGTTTGCTTATAATAATAACTATCACTCTAGTATTGCTATGGCCTCATATGAGGTTCTTTATGGTAGAAGGTGTAGATCTCTTATAGGTTGGTTTGAGGTGGGTGAAGTCGCCTTGATAGGACTCGAGTTAGTTCATGAGGCTATGGAAAAAAGTATGACTTATTAGAGAGAGTTTGAGAACAGCCTAAAGTCGACAAAAGTCCTATGCTGATGTTAGAAGAAGAGATCTTGAGTTTGATGTTGATGATTGGGTTTACTTGAAAATCTCACCCATGAAGGGTGTAACACCTCAAATTTGAGAAAGATAGAAAAAAATGCAGCTTTCCAGACCTGGTGCAAGAACCACGGAAGTCACCGATGGTCCGTGGTCTGACACACGGTTCATAGGCGGGGTCCATCATTGAGGACCAAATATTTATGGTCTCTGATCCCACCCACAGTCGACCAGTACGGTCTGTGGTTGGACCTACCGACCATAGGTCTGACCGTAGGTGAGGGTCAACAACAAGTTAGAGGGAAATTGCTGTTGGGTCAACTTAAAAAAGTCATAAACCTTATCACAAAAGGAATTATGTGGCCCATGAACTACCAAATGATAGATGATTGAATCCTCTTTCCAACGCCACCGAGATTGCTAAAATCTCATCTCTGAGTAAAAAGTTATGCTCGTTTTAGTGAAGCCCTGTTGGGCAGACTTGACCGACGACCCCACCTATGGTTGGTAGGTCGACCTACGGCCTGTAGGTCCCTCTGTGGGTGCCCTTCGGTAGCTTTTAACTTAGGGTCATTTAGGTCTTTTTCCCATGCATTGGGCACTTAAGCTTTGTCGTTTTATGCCAAAACTACGTGGTTTACTCAGTCTAAGCCTAATAACTTAGTCAGACTTACCCAGAACCCTCATTCACCTAAAATCATCAAAACTTGGAGCAAAAAGAAGAGGAAAAGTCGACTAAAACTCCCAATAACAAGAAGTAGTGTTCTTCAAAGTTTCAGCCCCGAAATCAAAGGATTTCTCTATAGATTTCGTCACCAGGCATGTGGGATTTCACGAGTGGGTTCTTTATATCCAATAGGTTCCTAGAATTCAGTCAGATTCTTGATTCTCCATATACTGTTTAGACCAAAGGTTTGTAAAATCTTAGAAAATTGTTATGATTTCAATTGTTATAGTATCCATAATCAAAATAGCATGTTTCTTGGAAAGTTTGTTCAGTTCCTTGTATGAAACTCAGAACCCTAGTTTTTTAGATTCTTTTAGTTCATGAATTACACTTGCTAGGTCAGTTTAAACAGATATACATGCCCTAGTTAAGAATACTTCATTGTCAGTATTTAAATGTTGCATTCTTAGATTTGCATATCAGAACATTGAGCTATCTAGTATTTCAGTTTTGTTATGTCATACACATTCTAGTTGGGAGTAGGCTTAGACCGAGTTGGACTAGGGTTCAGTGTACCCTCATAGTCCTAGAACTACGTTCCCCCATAGGTTTATCAGTCCCTTCTATTGGGCATCAGCTTTAGTGATCACATCATTCATGCCTTTATACCCCTGGCAAGGTATATTGAGTCCTATCGATGGGGCGTATACATCAAACAGTCATGCCTTTATACCCTTGGCAAGGTATATTAGGTCCTCTCGATGGGGGTGTATACATCGGACTCCACATTTAGTTAATGTGGTTTTAGGTTGGTTAATAGTAGCTCCCACAGTCAGACTTCAGTTCATTTGACTAGGTCATTTGACTAGGTCTTCAATTATATTTTAGCATCCAATCTCAATATGTCATTTTCAAGATTAGTACTTGGTCAGTGCATTTAGCTCAACCTTTAGTATATTTCAGCATTTACATTCAGTTCAGATTATGTTATTGCTCAGTATGATTTGTTTAGTTATGTATTTTGTTCAGCTATACTCTATAGCCTGCATGCTCAATACATTCCAAGTACTGATGCATACTCTGCGCTACATCCTTTCATGATGTAGGTTTAGGTACTCAGCATCCAGATCACACATATATCGATTCCCGATCTCCAGTTCATCAGCTTCAGTGGTGAGTCCTCATACTTCGAGGACAATAGACATGCTTTATACTTTAGTCTTTTTATTCAGTTTTTAGTTTTGCTAGAGTTAATTGGGGGCATGTCCCAACAACTTTAGTCAGTTAGAGGGTTCTACAGACATAGTACTAGATTCAGTTTTTGTTTTGAGTTTGATCCTCCAATTGTTATTAAACTTATAGTCTTTTATATATTCAAATCAGTATTGGGTATTCCCCACTTTTAGTTATCACTGTTTAAGCTTCCGCATAGTATATTTATTCAGTAATCTTTTAGTATGCTTATGATATGCAACCTTAGGGTTAACTTGGGGTCACTCGTGATCCTAGGTCCCGTGTTTACGTCCAGAGGGTAGCCTCGAGGAGTGACAAAGGGTGTAACGAGGTTTGGTAAGAATGGGAAGCATAGTCGCTGTTATGTAGGCCCATATCAAATCTTGAGAAGTGTTGGTAAAGTTGCGTATGAGCTTGATTTTCCTAATGATTTGGCATCGGTGCATCCGTTATTCCATGTCTCTATGCTAAAGAAGTGTGTTGGAGATCCGACATCTATAGTCCCCTTAGAAGGTTTGGGAGTTGATGAAAGTCTTTCTGATGAGAAAGTTCCGGTTGAGATTTAGATTGACAAGTTAAGAAATTGAGAAACAAGGAAGTTGCTTCTATGAAAGTATTGTGGAGGAATCATTTAGTTGAGGGTGCTACTTGGGAGGCCGAGGCCGATATGATGTCCCGATATCCTCATATTTTTCCTTCTACTCCTACTCTAGCTTGAGGTAATGAGTTCCTCATGGTTTGCTCTTTGTTTTGGTGTCATGTGTGAGATATTCCCATGATTTTCTTATTTTATGCATGTTCATGAAAAACTTGTGTTTTGAAAGAAAATGAGTTTGCATGATTGATTTTCCTCATGTTGTTGAGCATTGAGTGCCTATAGACTTCATGAGATGAATTGTTAAACATTCTTTAGATATGCTTTTGAGAATGAATTACATATAGGCTCCATGAGATTGTGTTGAGCATGATTTTAGCTTTGAGGTGGTAGTACCTCCTTGAATATGAGAAATCTTGAAATTTCATGCATATTCGGTTGCTAGGTCTAGTACCTACCTTCCTTATGGTGCATTGAGTATGTTTATCTTGGAGTCGATGTTTCCTTCTTGATATGTGCATTTAGATGAGATTGCATGCATGATTGGCTGCTAGTATTGAGTCTTGTCTTTCAAGAGGTGTCTAGAATTCCATTTGAGGACGAATGTTCCCGGGGGGAAATAATTTAACACCTCAAAATCTAGTAGGCTAAACTAGGGGCTAAGTTCTAAGTCAAGAGCTAGAGATTTGAGCCTTGGCACCCTTCACAAAGGCCCACCCGGATCATGAAGGGCACCACGACTTATTTTGGTAGTCGTGGAGCTTAGGTAGTAGCTAGCCAAGGGAGACTTACCTTGCACGAGCACCTTAACGGCTCGTAGTGGGCACCACGGCTCGTGGTGGTGCTCGTGGAGGTGAGGCAGTGAGCTCCCAAAATTGCCTAAACTGTTAGGCCCTCCCACGAGCCACTAAATGGCTCGTAAAGGCCACTGATGCTTATCGTGACCAACGACACTAACCTACGGTATGAGTGTCTACGATTGTCGATAATATAGTAACCCAACCAAGGGTTGGGGTCGTGTCCCAAAGGAGCGATTTTGAGAATTAATAGCCAATTAGAATTTCATTCGAATTAGTCGTAGCTAAATAGATTTACGATAAAAGACATAGTAAATTAAAGGAAGTGACACGAAAGTGTCAAATATCAAATGGGGGTTTTGTAACAAGTGCTAAAACGGAAAAATAAACAAGAAAATCAAGTATGGGGAAAGGTTCTTGGGATGTGACCGCAATACAAGTTGAGATAAATCGCTGGGTACATGCTTTTAATAGGAAATTTGCATGATAATAGTGACTAGGCTAAGATTTAAATGGAAATAAGTTCCCTCTTGGGCAACTTACCCCGTTTCAAATGCGTTCCTCTCAGACACCTATTTGTCGCATGAAGACCATCCTACGCCTTACCCACCTCACTCTCTCGAGCTGAGTGTTAGGATATGGGACTAGGGCTCACCCTTTCGGGCTGAACCTCATGTCGACCCACTCCTTAGGACATCTATCTAGTGGTCTTGGTTTCGTGACCTCCCTCTCGGGCAAGCCGAAAACACATGGGTGGCTTTGTATTTGCAACTACAAACCCTTTAGATAAAACCACAACCAATAGGTGAAATCACCATTAACATACATCTAACCTATCATCAAGCAAAACCCAATAAGAATATCAACCTATATTTGCTAAATCACACCCCAAGAATGGGGGTTTTTAGCCACACATCAAGAAATAGGAAATTATACCTAACATGATAAACAAATCAACTGGGTAAAAGAAATTAAACCTTGAATTAAGCAAAGGGAAGTGAATAGAGAAGACCCATTTCCAACTTGGGGAAGAAGAACTTCTTTCTTCAAGTCTCCACAAAACCCTCTCTAAACTTGAGAGAAAAAAATATTAGCTAAAGTATATTCTAAAGTGAAAATAATAATAATAATTGTTCCACACTTCAAACTCTCTTAAGACTACAACTCTAAATAGTATTTATAGTTTTCACAGATTATTCTGCGGAGGATTGTTCGGCGACATTAGTCGAGATCGCCGATGAACTCGGCGATCCGCCCTTTGGTTAGCTAATCGCCTTCTGTGTCTTTCCTTTAGCATCCTTGCATTCTAGATCATTGTGCGGTACAGTATTGCTTCGCGGAACTGATCGGTGACCCACCGACTGCTCCTTTCCTCGCCTTTTGATCCACTTCCTTCAAGGCTTCGCGTACTGGAACAATGGGAGGCTTATGTCATTTCGGTAACTCGCCAAGTTAAACTCGATGATCCGTAGGATTCCATTTCTTGTTCTTTTCAGCCCTATTTGCTTCGTTTTGCGCCTAAGTGTCCATGCTTCCACTAAAACTTCAAATACCTGAAGCTTCAGCATTTTAATCAGGTATTGAGGTAAAACAAGCATTCAATGACACTATTTCCATTAAAACAAAGCCCTAAATGAGTCCAATTTGTGTACTCATCATCCAGTATGGGCCGTGAGAGTGGTCGTGGTCTAGAGTTAGGTTTATAGGGGTTGAGTGGTGGAAAGCCTAGCCACTGGTCAAGGACCGCAGGCACCACTACGGGCCGTGTGGCCCTTGACGAATCGTGAACCCACTCGTGAAGGGGGGGTTCAAAAACTTTTAATTAGGGGAACATGGGTCTTTTCTTGTTTTAATTAAATTAATACTATGTCGTTTTACCCAAGCCTAGGACCCCTATATAAGTGATTTTAACCACAAAACTCATCCATTCAAGTCATTATTTCCAAAACCCAAAAGAAATCCCAAGTTCTTCCTCTCAAATATTTCTCTCTCTAGAACTTGAAGAAGAAGAAAGAGTTCAAGCTAGGATCAAGGTCAAGTCTCCAATCGTCAAGCATTTGTGGGATTTAATATCAAGGTATGATGACTTTTCATCCATGGATCCCCCAAGATTCCCCAATTGAAAAGTAGAAATTCCCCAATTTGAGTTAGGGTTTTCTCCTAATGTTGTTGGTCTTGATGAATGTGGATCCAATTAAGTGGATTATGATTGTTTATGCATGAATTGATAGAATTACATTTCTTTTAGGATGAATTTACATGTACATGTGCTTAACCCATGTTTCTAAGTTGGAATTGATGTAAATGGGTTTGATGCCATGAAAGGAGAATTTGTAGGTTTAGATGTATTCTTATAGGATTGATGAGATACACTAGAATTGCTTTGAAATTGATCACATATGTGATGATTATGATATTGATTGCTTTGAGAGTAAAACATATATGATGATTATGAGATGTAGTGCTTTGAGAGTAAAGCTTATGTTAAGAATTGTTGATTATTGATGTAATTGTTTTGGAAGGGATAGTTGCCACATGAATTGCTCAAGTATGAATGTGAAAGGCTTTCTCACATTGAATGATTTTAGGTTGAAAGGATTGCTCCCCTAAACTGAATCTAGAAAAAGACTAATAAATTGATGAGGCTAGAGGCAATTACCCTTGACATCTAAATGAGAAGTATATGAGGCGATTTCCCATATTCCTTAGAATTGAACAAGCGGCGACTCCCCACGTTCCTATTATGATGTTGGGCATGGAAGTGAGTACCCATGACCCATTAGTGAAAGATGTGGAGGCGAGTACCCGTGTCTTATAATGAAAGGACATGGAGGTGAGTACCCATGATTCCTTATGAATCTTTCTATTAGATGGTTTTGAGACAATTGTATGAGACTTTCGCTTCGTTTTATAAATACTTTGATGTTGTTGACAATATTTTAAATTTGACCAATTTTATATTATATTGACTAGGAAAGCTAAGTGGCTTATATGAGGCCTCTCGAGGTCTTGTATGCCATGTTACGTCTAGGGTGTACCCATGGGTCGTGACAAGGATAGATCGAAGCTTGTGGAGCTTCTTGTTCTACATTCTCACCTGCATTTCTTCGAACGTTTGTTGTTCGAGGGACAATATCCTAAAAAGCATTGGATAAGGATTAGGAGAGTGATATATAGAGTTACACTCTATCGCACAACTTTAGAATAATGAAAGAACTGGAGTTTTCTAAACATCTTATAGCCTCTTATTCATAAATGTGGCACACTTCACACTCATGAACAAGACTCTACTTGACGTAGCTTGTGATACATCCTAGGACCTTTCTAAACCTTACGCTCTTAATACCAAGTTTTTCATGATCCAAAGTATACCCTAGGTGTAACATGGTGTATAGAACCCCGAAAGGCCCTACATAAGCCACTTAGCATACATAATAAAATATAATAGAAATAAAGATTTCAAGAGTATCATTCTCATATCATAACATAGTTTGAAAAAGTGGAAGTCTAACATAGTCTCAACTTGCCATCTAATACATCAAAGAAGTGGTTGAGATGTAACCCATGCACCACGTACAAATGTCTGAAAACTGAAATAAAAAAAACAATAAAAATGCCATGGTCCTCAAAAAATGAGGACTCACTAACTCTTGATCTTCGAATCTTCAATGAGATCAACTAGCCACAAGTATGCGAGGTAGGATCATCAGACCCTACATTACTGAAACAATGTAGGCAAAAATATGCATTACTACATGGAATATACTAAGTATTATCACAATGTATAAAAGGTATGAAATCATGCTAAAAGGACTTTTCATGACATGCAATGACCAAGTTAAATCATAAGATAAAAGGTTAGGAAACAAAAGTCATAATCATGGTCAATGCAAGCTTAACATATTTAAAACATTTTATGAGATACTCGGAAGTAACATAGTTCATTATTGTGGGTTGTTTACCATTGATTGACATAGATCATGTGAGCTATAACATTGAATTCGCTACCCAAGTTCTACTAACAGGAGAGCCTCCATCTCAATGTCCTCTCGTTGCTATGTAAAATCCCATGGAATATTCATTAATAATATTCATTTCATCATACATGGAAAGGAACAATTAAGCTACCAATCCAAGCTAAAGTCATCTATAATAGCTCCTTATATCTTGATTCAACTTAGGTGAGAAAACCCTTCAACCTTATGAATCCTTATGTGAGAAATCCTTTCACAATCATGATCATAATAATATTTGACAAAAAAATTCACAATTTTATTAATACATTCATCTTAAAGCATCCTTAAGTCATAAACATCAATCTCATAAAAGAACACATCTCTTCATAAAATCATAGTTCATAAGCTTCATCATATGTTTATAGTAAAAATCATGGACCATGCATGGGTTTATATGAATTCAACTCAAAATCATGTAAATACTTCAATTCGTGCATTAGAAAATAGAAAATAGACAATTAAATCATAATTGAAAAGAACCCATAAAGATTGGAGAAAAACATAACTTTGATCAATTGAATTTGACTTGGAGAATTGGGATCTTTGGGGACCCAATGGAGGAAATGACTCCATTGGTGAATACTAACATACCTTGATGATCAAAACCAAAAGGCTATAGTGAATTGGAGATCCTTTGTTGAAACCCTAGCTTCTTCTTCCCTAGCTTTAGAGAAAATTGGAGAGGATAAATATAGTTGGGATTTGGGAATTAGGAGAATGATTTAGAATTAGGTAGTTTAAGGACTTAAAATACTTATATAGGGCTTAGAACATGGGTCAAAATGATAAGCTTTGGTATTATAAACACATAGGGAAAAGTTCCAAGATCCTCTTAAAATAATTGTCGACTCGGTCAATGGGTGTGACTTACGAACCGTAGAAATTCCTACGGCCCGTACTGGTCAATCATAGACCAAGTACTGAATCCCTAAATTTTAATCAAATTTTATGACACCGTTCTATGGCTCGTAAAACCTTATACGGTCCATATACCCCAACTATAGAACTCAACTTTAACAATAAAATATCACTAAGCATGGGACCTTCGCACGAGAACTATCTACGACCCGTAGACCATTCGACAGACCATCCTAGTCAATCATAGACTCAACTTCAGAAACATGATTTTCTCAAAACTCAATCCCACTTTCTAGGGATGCCTTCTACGGTCTGTAGAAGCTTCCACGGCCCGTAGAAGCTTCCACAACCCATAGATTGGACTTGTAGAATACAACAGTGGATAAAAATGAAATCTTTTCCTTTTCCAAAATTCGAGGTGTGATACACTCTATATCAGTTTTGTGATGCAAGTATAAGTACTAGTTATCAGTGCTAATTTTGATTTTGTTTCAGCCGAACTTGGAGACGAGGGTGACCTTATGGCATTCTAGATCATGCTTGTATCCTTCTATATAGTTTGACTAGTTTTTGGTTTTTTGAGACAAGTTAGTATATATTTAGTCCACTATTGGGACTTGTACTCTTTTGTAGCAACTCAGTACTTATGACTATGAATTCCTATCCCATTAATAAAGTACAGATAAATAATATATTCCAAGTCTGAATTTTAAAGCAAACACATTGAAAAAAAACCTTTGACTTTGGACTTTCTGCAAAGCCAGGGGGCTGATCTTTGAATAGGAAAAAGAGTGGATCTGCATGATCCCAAATAAATTGGCTTATTCGAAAAAGGCGATGCTCAATCCACTCTCTTTTTGATCCTGTTACAGTTGGAGTAGTAAGCTCATCTAGTTCCCCCTCTTTCTCTCTTTCCTGCAGTTTGGGAAGCAATTGGGAAGTGAAAAGTGCCAAATAATTGAAGTTTTTTTTATCATTGTTTACAAATTTAATACACGCGTAATAGTAATAGTGGGTTTCTTAATGGTTGACAAGAGTAATTGTATTGGATGGTCGCACTTAATCCATGTGCATATTGTGGAGGTAAAATATATTTTACTTATTAGTCTTTGGGGTATAGCATGCATTTTTCACAACTTGATTTATGAAATTATGATGAACTTGTGTCCTTTACAAGTGCACTAAACTACATATATTATGTTGTATATTATTTTTCTACAACAAGCAAGTGCAGTAGTCTACATATCTTATGTTGTATATTATTTTTCTACAACAAGCTCCACAACGTACAAATAGACAACAAACAAGAGCTTGTTGCAAAAAAAATAAATATAAAACCTAAAATATGTAGACTAGTATGCTTGCTTGTTGGAGAAACATCATATACAAGATAATTATGTAGACTAGTGCACTTGTAAATATCACAAGTTAATCTTTATTTTAGAAATCAAAGTTGTGAAAAATGAATGCTTGCCAAAAGATTAATAAGTAAAACATATTTTACCTCCTCAATGTGCACAATGACTAAGTGCGGCATTGATCCAGATACTATTGCACCTGTCAACCACTAAGAACCCCACTATTATTATGATGCATGTATTAAATTGGTAAATAATGATAAGGAACTTCAATTATTTGTCACTTTTAACTTCCTAATGGCTTCCCAAAAATAATGAATGCATATATACATGAAGTTTCTTGCTTCTACCTATTCTCGGAGCACGATGGACACACAAAATATTTCTTAACAGATTTTTATGAAGAAGCAACACGACTAATGCCACCACCAACACTTAAATCTACATGATTCACCACAAAAATAATTTGAGCAAGTGTACATAAGTTAAATCCTTCCTAAATTAAAAGCTAGATACATAAAGCAATGGTAAAAAACTATGTACTTAAAGCTTGTGGTTGCTTCTTGTTTTTGGATCTAGGGGCCTACTTCTTAAAGATGTTTCCAACGGACAAGCTCTAGGAGCTTCAGAATTTAGAGTAAGAGAATGACCCAAACCATTAGCAAAAGACTTCCTGCCTGACCTCTCTTATTTTGTTGTTTATGTTGATAAAAAATGATTTTTGCGGATAACATGTACAAGTTGGTTTGATCTTTTTTTTTGGATTTGGGGAGATGGCGGTTGTGGGTTTGATGATGCTTCCATTGCTCCATGGCCATGTGGGGTGCAACAATTGTTATTCTTGTTGGCAGGGTTAAGGGGGTAGAGGAGTTCAGAGTGCATTCATTGGTCCATGACCATTTGAGGATGAGGGTTGTTCTTGTTGTTGGTGGTGTACTGGTGGTGTTTATTGAGAATCCATAGAAAAAACAAATTTACCGTAGAAAGGTGGCTTCACTGTTTGTTCTACTGAACAACTTTTTTGACTAAGAAGAAAAAGTATGTTTGCGAATGTTAGGGTATTATCAATGTTTTTATATTTAAGTTAGAGGTTTACGATACATTTTGAATTAGATTTCGAAAACTTACTTTCAAATGAGGTTATAATCCCACGCAAAATAATAACCAATCAAAAATATTCAAATGTTTAAAATGATATGTCTTGACCAATCAAAACTTTTGTGATTAACTTGATGGCTTACATAAATCAACCAGAATGAGGCAAGCGGGTCCATTTACACTCGGGCCTTATATTTTGAATTTGATTTTGAAAAATTATTTCCAAATCATGTGTTAATCCCTGCTCAAAATAATGACCAATCCAAAGTTGTGAAGTGTTCAAAATGACATGACTTGACCGATCAGTCACTATTTATTTTCAAATAAAGTTGGATGATTAAAAAGTGAGGTGGTATGTCTCATTGGGCAGCATCACTATTTATTTTTTCTTAGAATTTTGAACATAAACTCTTAACTTTTTGACAAAAAACTTGAAATAATTATTTCTTTCCTCATTAATTATTGACATTTATTTCATTTCTTCAAACTTCTCTTTATCTTCATACTTTTCTTTCCTTTCTTTGAAAAATGGCTTTATTTTAGCCTCTGTCTTTTCCTATTTTTTCTTTTGTTATTTCAAAAATAAATGACTATAGCTTTTTTTACTATTGTTATTTATTTAATTTTCGTAAATGACTATAATTTGAGGACTTTGCTATCCATATCAACTCTTGTGATTTGACTAATGTTAATTTCTTTGGAAGTCCATCCACTTGGTGGAATAATAGAATCGATGGTGAGTGCATCTTAAAAGATATATATAAAGTGGTTGTAAACCAAGAGTTATTGAATCTGCATGGGAATATTTATCTGTGACATCTAACCAGGACAAGGTTAGACCGTGCTTCTCTATTGATTTCTTGTGGTGTTTGGTCTCAGGTGTTTTCTAGACCTTTCAAGTTCCTGATGTTTTGGGTTGCAGGTGATAACATTAAAGAAGTGGTCAAGTTCAATTTGGTAGCAGGTGAATGTTATGATATCTTTGTTCAACTGAAAATCAAGCAGAAAAAGATCGAAATTGCTCTTTCTTAATGGATCAACGATCAGTTTGGAGGTATTTTTAAACAAATGGTAATCAGGGAAGAAATGGTAATATTAAAAGATGATCTATTTGAGGAACTCCCCACTGTAGAGAATAAGACAGTGTTTCTAAAGTCTTATGTTGAACTTAAGCTCTACCTTCACTATGAAGAAGAATTTTGGAGACAAAAGGCTTGAATTGAATAGTTGGAGGAAGAAGATAAAAACACAAAGTTTTTCCGTTGTTTAGTCAAAGGAGAAACATGCATTCTTTAAAGAGAATTATGAATGATGATAGTTTTTGCGCAGAAGGAGTTGCAAATATTGGTGAGGAGGTAGTTTATTTTTTCAAGAAATAGTTTTCTGGATGCATTATCACTTCTACAACATATTAATCCTTTGATTTTTAATGAGGATAATATATTTTTTTTAAATTCTTTACCAAGTGAGGAAGAAATAAAAAGAGTAAGTTTTGAACTTAATCTATATAATTCCTTTGCGCCTGATGGATTCTCTGGTTATTTTTATTAGTCCTATTGGGATATTATAGTCCCTGACAGTATTAGTGTAGTTCATGCTTTTTTTGCTAGGGGTTTACCCTTTCTAAAGCTTTTACTCATACTAATTTTGTTCTTTTACCAAATAAGGATAGGGTTCAATCTTTCTCTTATTTAAGATCAATTAGTTTTAGTAATTTTATTAATAAAATTATTTCCAGACTCATTCATGATAGATTGGAAGACTTCCTTCCTAGATTGATATCTTATAACCAATCTGGCTATGTCAATGGGAGAAGCATCACAATAAATGTCTTCTTAGCTCAGTAAATTATTTCTGATATAAGGAAAATGGGTAATCCTTATAATGTAGTTATCAAGTTAGATATGGAAAAAGCCTTTGATAGAGTAGATTGAAGATTTTTTAATTCAAGTACTGAGCAAAATGGATTTTGATGATATGTTTCTTGATATGATTTGGAGAATTATGGCTAATAAGTGGTACTCAATTCCATTTAATGGATAGGCTCATGGTTTCTTTCACTCTTCTAGGGAAGTGAAACAAGAATATCCTTTGTCTCATGTCCTTTTTATAATGTCTACTAAAGTGATATTTGGGGCCTTATATCAACTGTTTTTAATTATTTGTTTAAAATTTATGATTTTCCTAAATGAAGTAACAAACTGAATCACCTTACTTATGCATATGATACAATTATCTTTGCTTCAACATATAAAAGATCTCTACAGCTTATCATGGAAGTGTTACAAATGGAAAAATAATAAGGTCAAATGATCAATAAGGGGAAGAGTTTCTGTTATAGCATTCTAAAGCTGCACTTGCTATTTCTCAAGAGGTTGAATGTATTACTGATTTTTGAGAGGTCAATTTTGACTGATGTACTTAAGATGTGCTATTGGTAATTCAAAGAAGAAGGCCCATTTTCAGAACTCATTCAGAAAAAACAAAACAAACTATATATATGGAAAGGTAAATTACTTTCATTTGGGGTCAGATTGTTTTGATTAATCATATTCTTCAGAGCATTCCCATTTACCTCTTCTATGCTATTAGTCCTCCTAAATGATTTATTCATGACATTCATAGGATGTTTGCTAAGTTTCTATGGAATTATAAGGAGGAAGGTAGAGCTAAACATTGGGTAATGGAAGGGTGTTTGTTTACCCAAAAAAGAAGGGGCTATAGGTTTTAAATCTTTATTTGATGTTGCTAAAACTTTATTTGTTAAGCAATGGTGGAACTAGAGAACTAGGGGTGTAAAAAATGAACCCAAACATAGGTAACTCGCCCAAAAATTTAAGGGTTGGGCTCAAGATAATTTGAATTGGGTTCAATCTCAACCCATTCAAGCCTATCCCATTTTAAGAGAATCCTCAATTGAGCCCAATTCAATCTCCAATTTCAACCTGTTTTAAAACTCTTTACTAAGATATTTTCCTATATTAAAGGTATGAATTATTATCTATTTAAAATCTTTTAGGATTTATCTATCCATTTGTTACTTTTTTTAAAAAAAATCTTGAGCTGAAATTTGAATTGTGACTGTAAAAGTTAAACATCACTATGTTAAAATTATTGAGATTAATCAGGTCAAATTGGGCGGGTCAAAACCCAACCCATTTTTAGCCCATTTGAACCCAACCCATTTGAGTTCAAAGTAAACTTGGGCGGGTCAAGACCCAACCCTATTTTTATTTCAACCCATTTTAATATCTCCAATTTCAACCCAATCCGCCCATTTGACACCCCTATAGAGAACTACTAATACTTTGTGGTCAAATTTTACGTTTAATAAATAATGTAAAAGGTTTAGACCACAGGTGGTGGAATGGAATGGAGGATCACATGTGTGAAAACTCTTATTACTAGCTAGATATTTCTTTGATCAGAAAATTTGGTGGGAACCTAGAGGAGGGCAAGCTAGTATTTGGTTTGACAACTGGACTCAATTAGGGACTCTTCACTTTGACGTGCCTGTAAATCATACTCATGGAATATTAGAAGAAGTGAAGCAGCTAATAATGGAGAATATGTGGAATAAAACCTTGTTGTGTGAGAATTTCAATTCAGAAGTGGTTAATCGTATCAAGGATGTTTTGGGGAATGTACAAATGATGGATACTAGAGATAAAATATGGTGTATGCTTACAGGATCTAAAATAATTTCAGTTTAAGTGTCTGGGATATTGTGAGAGAAAGGCAAGACCCTATGGAGAAGATCATGAACATTTGAAAAAGGGCTTCCTGTTAAATTATCATTTTCGATGAGGAGAATTGTCACGACCCGATTTATCAAGTCATGATGGCACCTACTATAACCCACCAGCAGGTAAGCCAACCCGTAACCCGGAATAACAAGTAATGGGTCTGAGGGTAGAAATTAAACAAGAGTAGGCAAATAACAATATAAACAGGTGGAAGCAAACCAAAAACATATATACAAATGGAGACTGAAATAGTACAAAACGCCGTGTGCTCACCCCCGTCTCCGGATAAGTCTACTCCAAGCTCGATCAACGCTGGCTACTAGTGCTCGGACCTGCATCACAAAATAGATGCAGAGCATAGCATGAGTACCAAAACAACAGGTACCCAGTAGGCATCATCGGCCGACTGAGCAAGATAAGCAAAAGTAAACTGAAATGCGAATAAAGGGTCACATCAAGTGCAAATAGTAGTAAATGGGGGGTTATGTACACGAGCGTACAGGCAACAAAGACAAGCAATCTAACTAACTCCGCCGGGCTCCCATAAACCCGACGGGTACGCTCGTGCACAATAAAAGAAACCACCTACACGGACCCCCATAA
>NC_064285.1:47489257-47530235 GCF_019186545.1 Solanum stenotomum | reverse complement strand
AATGATATTTCGGACTCAACGGTGAAGGCGGAATTTCCATTTGGTGCTCGCTTCGATGAAAAGTGGGTCCCACACCCAGTATCGTTTTGAGCCAGATTCCACAACTGCCATCTAAAGCCTCGGGAAGTGAACAAAGGGTCGTTCTAGACCAAAATCAATATTCCGAAGCTAACCTAGCTGTCAGAATTTTCATCTGAGCACGACTTCCAAGAAGGTTGACCAAAGTCAACTTTTCAAGTCATTACAAGAATCTAGCATAAGAAAATACCAATTGGTGAAGTTTTGATGAGCTTAAGAATTTCAGGTTCTTTACATTGTTCTTGTAGTAATAATAGTGTAAAATGAATATTTTGATCATTTATTCATCAATTGTAGTGTGTCTTCTAGTGTGTGGAAGCTTTTTGCAGGGGCTGCTGAAATACAAGAACAATTTGTACATCTCAAACAAGTGATTGAACTGTGGTGGAAGGCTGACTGTGTAGCTAAGTTTAAGCCTTTATTCAAAGTCCTCCCTGCCATCATCATTTGGCATATATGAAAGAGGAGAAACTTGATTAAAAATGGAAACAATATGTCTAAAATGGTCATAATTATGACCATTAATATGCAGTATGCGTGGTTTGCTAAGCTAAGATATCCATAGATGTTTCATAAGCCAGAATTGATCAGATATATAGAGGATGACATTTCATTAATTTGCAGTATAATTGTAGTGTGGAAGGTTCCTAATTGAAATTGTTCTAAATGCAATACAGATGGTTCTAGTAAGGGCAATCCCAGACATGGCTCTCTAGCTTTCTATATCGGGAATTGGGAAGGAGATCCGGTGTATGTTGAATCTAAGCTGATAAAGGACTGTGGAGTCATTGAAGCAAAAATTAAGGCTATTAAGAATGGATTAGAGTATTGTCTATCTAATGGACTACTACATATATTTGTTTGAAACTGGTTGCCTAATTGCTAAGAAGATTTTGGATGGGGTGTGTGAAGTTCCTTGGTTGATCTCATTTCATGTAAGGTGTGTCAAATCCTAAATGATAAATGATTTGGTGGAGATTGTGGAAACATAAAGAGAAGGAAATAAGCATGCTGATTTTTTCACTAACCTCACTTTTAGTTTTGCAGGTACTATTACTGTCAGACAATTTCATAACATACAAGATCTTCCACAACACGCAAAGGCAATTCTATTACTGTAAAAACACAGATGTCCTAATTTTAGAATCACAAAATATCAAAAAAGGATTTCTAATCATGGAGTTGCAGTCACCGATTAATTTGATATTAACTCTTCCTTATGACAAAAATGAGCTTTTAACTAGAAAAATAGGGGATAACATTGTGGTGAGTTAATACCTTTGAATCTAAGATCTGTTGTAGTGGTATTAGCTCGCAATAGCTCATTCTGCAGAGGTTGCAGATTCAAGGTATATGAACATATCTACAATGTTTCTCCTGTTTTCGATTGGAACTAGGCCTGATGCACTCTTTTTGAGTTCATGTAAATCTTTTGATATGAAGAAGTCTTCATGGATTTGACGACATGGCATTTGTGAGACCTGTATATGCTTGCTATGAAGGTCCCTCAATCTCCAGAGGTTTGGACATAGCTTAGCAGTGACGGAGAAACTTCATTGGTGTCGTTCGTCTGAGAAGATAAAGAACAATTGCCTGTTCTAGTTTTGTTTCTTAATTGATTTTGTTCCTTTTTTGGTTCTTTCCTTGTTTTTGTTGAACTCAGGTCACTTTACAACCTCAGTTATGCTCTTTTTGTTGTTTTTCTTTTCAATAAAATGGGTCTACCCGATTTAGCAAAAAAATTATATTTTTTAATTTTTTGATAAATTCTCTAATATTCTCTTAATTCTATATATATATATAACTAGTAAACGTATCCGTGCATTGCGCGGATGACTTAAAATGTAATAATTTTATTATTAAAAATTACTAATAAAATGTATTATGCACTTAATAATATATATAATTTATAATAATAATAGTAATAATAATAATAATAATAATAATAATAATAATACAAATCATTAACTTATTTGTTTAAGCACATTAAATTAATATTATTAGTATATAATTTATTTTATTGTATTAAAATATTATCATCATATATATTACTAACAGTGGAAAGCTCTAAAGTCCAAAGTTGAATTACCATTTAACCCTTATACTAATTAAAAAAAGTTATCAAAAACATCTAAGTGGGAAGATCCAAAATCTAAAGTTGAATTACAATTTTACGCTCATACTAATTTTTAAGAAGTTATAAAATATACAACAACAACAACAACAACAACGACAACGATGACGCCGCGCCCGCCGACAACAACAACAACAACGATAACGATAACTATAACGATAACGATAACGATAACACTGGTGGTGGAGTTCTAGTTAAATAATTCACAGCATTTACCTTTTCTGGTCCTCCGCTCACATGCTTCAATACCAACCCCAACTCGGTCCTCATCTGGGCCATCTCTTCACGAATATCATCTGTAGAGTTGTTATTTGTGCTATGAACGGCAAATGTGTTTCTCCCAGTATTTAACCTCCAAGTGCTCCATGCTTTATTGTTGCGAGAGATCCTCTTCAGTTTTTCAGCAATCTGTGCATATGTACAATCACCATATGAACCTCCGGCAATAGTGTCAAGTACTGCTTTATTGTTATCATCCTGTCCTCGATAGAAATACTCCTTCAGTGACTCATCATCAATACGGTGGTTTGGGACACTTCTTACGAAGGCAGTGAATCTGTCCCACGAGCTACTCACAGACTCTCCAGGTAATGCCACAAAATTGTTGACCCTATCTTTGTGATTGAGCTTCTTAGACACTGGATAATACTTTGCTTTAAACACCTCTGCCAATTGGTCCCATGTGAATATTGAGTTATACGGAAGCTCGGTAAAACATACTGTAGCATCGCCTATCAGTGACAGAGAGAACACTCGTAATCCAATGACATTCATATCCAAGTCTGGTCTACCTACACAACTTTTGCAAACCACCCTTAGCTTGGCCAAGTGAGCATGTGGATCCTCCGATGTCGATCCTGAAAATAAGCCTCTTGCTGTAAGCATCTGGATCAAACTACTAGTCACCACAAATGTGTGCCCTGGAGGTAGAGGAGGTAGGACAATGGGTCCATCAGAGTCTGCTATATCGAAGTTGCCCCGATAGTTGTCATGTTATTGTGGGCCTGGTGGACCATGCACTCTCACTGCATCTCCGAATTGATTTTTAGCTATACCCTGATTTTCTCCACCAACTACTCTTGGCTGTTGTAACTCAACTGCTTCATCTAGATTTCCTCCGATAAGATTAACTGGAAGTCCTTGATTGCTCATTTTTCGCAAGTTCTGTTCAACTCTGGATCGTACGGAGTAAGTGGTTCGCCTTGGCTCCGTGTACTTGGCATACACTAGAGTCGAAATCTGAGAGAGACAAAAACAAAGGGAAAAAGTAAAATTAGGAAATATTTGACTAGCGTTCAATAATGTAGTTAAAAATAAATCGAAAAGCCAGATTCCCGGTAGCGGCACCAAAATTTGATACACTTAAATTACACTTCCCTAAAGAAGTATAAGCGATCGTTATCAAGTAGAGAACCCAACTTGTAGGTTTGAGTCGATCCCACGAGGAAAATGGTTTAGACTTTACTTTAACCAACAATTATATTCAATTAGCCAAAGTACTTCCAGAAACAACAAATAAAAAGGGGGGATTTGTGAAACAAATTGTAAGAATTCAGTAAGTAATCAATAAACAAAAGTCAATTTCGGTTGTTATCAAGATGAGAAAATTAACTAGGGTAGACGTGTTCCCCACAAGCTCATAACGCAGTAATCCTAGTAATCGTAATCCTATCCTAGTGTGTTACATGCAAAGTGATAAGTTAGGTATCCCTAAATCCTTGATCCGACATCTAGAAAATTTCACCCCGCACCTTGATCTGGCTACGTATGTATAATTTACTAACCCTTACCTTTACCTCATATTAGACATCATAATCGATGTTTGTCTTAGTTATTACTTCACACCAATCGACACTAGCCTATTAGATAGTATCAAACTAAATCTATGTTGATAATTCTTTTCTTGTTGATTACCTCCTTGATCCGGCAAGTAGCAACAAGGCAAGTTCTAACGCGTGCACTCGTTAAAAAGACTTTTAAACGAAAGAATTATCAATGCATGCAAAACACTATTCAAGAATTACTTATTTACTGTTCATACTTTGTTAATCGTTCATGGTTCCCACAACCCTAGTTGTGGATTTAGTTACCCATATTAGCAAGAACACAATTCATAATATTAGATGAATAAATCATGAACTTACGTAACGAGAATAATAAACCCAGAATTTCACTTCAATTGCAAAGCCAAAATCTTCAAAACGAAGGTAGGAAATCAATAATTGCTAGTGTTGCAACTTAATCTCCCAAGTCACAAAGTAAAAATAGAATAATAATGTCTAACCCCCAAAAATGAGGTTTACATGTCCTATTTATAGAAAAAAAATCCTAAATAAAAAAGGAAACAAATTAAGGAAAGTTTGTTCAGGTGCGCGTCTTCAATCCACGAGACTGACTTACGGACTGTCGATGGATCTATGGTCCGTAAGTCCCTTCCGTCAGCCAGGACTTAGAAAATATTTCTGCTTCCAAAAAATTAGCTTCTCTGAAGCAAACGACGGACTAACAGTACAGACCGTAGATCGATCTACGGTCCGTCAATCCCCTCGGTAGCTCCATACTTAGAATCTTCAAAAATCAGGTACTGGAACCCTCACAGTATCATTCTACGGACCGTTAATGGACACTGTGGTTCCACACTTGGTCAGATTTCCCTGATTTGTCCTCAATACCATGCCTGCTGATCTATGGTCATCACCTACAGACCGTGAATGGACCTACGATCCGTAGATCACCTCCGTGAATGCCCTGTTTCTGCATTTATTTCAGCTGTCTCTATACTTCCATGCCTGAACACCTTTCCTGCAAAACATGATAAAAACACATAAAAACCAATATAAAAAGGCCCTAGACACACACAACTTGTAAGTGAAATGTATTAAAATACCGTAAACTCACGGTATATCAACCCTCTACCTCTAGGTCATTTCTCTGTTTATGCCTCTTAATTATTATTTAGAGTGTTCCCATATTGACCCTAAATCATTTATGAATTGCTGGGATTGGTTGTTTGTTCACATGGCCATTTATTTGGTTTCTATGTGAGATTTAGTGTTTTGGAGATTTTACACCTTCAATGGTTATTTTTTATCAAAGGTTTGAGTAGATGACCTCAAAATAAAATTCTAACGATTCCTTCAGCTCTAGAAGGGTCCTTTTAGGCTAGTAACATGGTTGGTTTGACTCCCTAGGATTTCACATCGAGTCTATGTGATTAGGAATTTTAACTTTAAAGTTAAGGCTTAAGTTTAACTTAGTCAATATTAGGAATAAACGAGTTCATATGAGAATTCCTTCGACACCATCAACTCCAGATTATTGAGTTTGGTCTAGAAGGACCATTTATTTGGATCTCGAGGCTTTCGGGTAATTCCAAGTCCCCTTAGAGGCTTAAAATAGAGTTTGGGGATGGAACTCACTTTTTGCCGAGATGACCTCGTATGAGAATTTTGACAGCTCCATTGAGCCTAAAATATAAAAAAATTTTAGGGTTGCAAATCTTGTTTGCATGCATAGGGTGGGGTTTTAATGAATTCAGAACACCCCATTGAATATTTACAACTTGCCAAAACCAGCTGAAATGCATAAGCTGGTGCAGGCCAAAAAGGCATTTGTGTTCGTAGAGGCTAGGCAACAAGGTGTCCACATTCGCGAGGATCATGTCGTATTCATAATGCATGCATATTTAGGATTCCCTACCATAATCACAAAGGCTCAGTTACCTCTTGGCCGCAATCACGAGGCCTTCACTACATTTACGAGAGCCCTCTACATTGGTAAAGAAGAGATGTGTTTGGTCTTTTATTTAAAGACCAGACCCGCGATTATCCCTTATTGCAATATTCAATTTGAAATTTTTAGCTCATCTTAGCTCAAAATTTGATGATTTAAATTCTGGTGTGATTGTGGAAGTTTTGGCTCTGTGTATGGCTAATCAGAATGTGTTGGGGATTCTTCGTTTCAGGCTATTTGGAGTTTTTCTAGTTGCCTTAGCTTTTTTGAGCTTTAATGGTGATATTTTGCATGTTTTGATTGCTTGTTGTTCCAAGCCTGAAATTGTGTTCCATTTTGAAATACAAGTTCATGAGTACTTTTTTTAGACCTTTTAATAGTGATATTTTGCATGAGTCCCAAGACTCCCGTTTGACTAATAAATCGGTCTGTTTCCATTTTATGTATTTTTTATGTTGAAATGATTGTACTGACATTTAGATCTTACTTTTGATAGCGTTACAGCGTTCAAACGCCATTTAGAAAGAAAAAGCTTTAACAATGTGATTTAGAGTGCGCAGTTGATCTTAGGTAGGCTACGAAATCCTTTCTATTTTGATTGATCTTGAATGCGTGAATACATGCTAATTAGAAAGAATTGGGAGCAGGTAGCTAGTGTTCTTATTTTTCTTTCTTATATGCCATGCTTAGGCTTGATTGGTGGTATTTCCTTGTGTGGTACCATGCTAGTTGGGGTGGTCTGTGTCCCTTGTTGTTGTGAATTATTTGTTGTTTACTTGTTATATATCGAGCAATTTCTACCTTAGTCAAATATTAGGCTATTGTTGCTTTAGACTTGCGATCCTAGCTACTTGTTAGCATTATTTCTTCTCCGACGTCATTTTTGATGGACAAGATCCTTGTAGACTGGAGTAGCAGACTTGAGTCTAATAGTATGAGCCTTAGTTTAGGATATTTTGTAGCTTTATAGATCTTCTATTCTCTCCTTCTATTTATGTGGCTCTGATGTGTTATCAGAGGTTTTTTGCTTTCTCGAGATCGGAGTAATTCAGGCTTGGTGCTTTTGTGATTCTTTCTGAGTGGATATCGATCCACAATAGCTTGGTATTGACTAATGATATACTAGAGATTCTATGCAGAGTCGAAACACCCCTATGTCACTCTTCCTAGAAGGTAGCTTACACCCCTAGGAATGATTGTCTAGTTAAGAAGCCATGATATATGAGATCCTCTTCAGAGTCGACATGCCTCAGGTCACTATTTCTACTTAGGTGGCTTATGCCCCTGGGAGAGGACTGTCTTGCTAGAAAGCCTTGATATATGAGATCCTCTTAGGCGTCGACACACCCCTCAGTTACTCTTCCTAGATGGGATGGGATTGAACTGGTTGGTTGGGCGGCCTAGAATGATTGTCACTCTTGCTCGCTTGGCTGAGAGTTGACTAGATTACTGGATATAATGGTTACTTGGGCTGGGAGCCTGGATTTCACTTCCTTATACTTTTCTCTAAGTAAACTTAGCTGTTATATGTACCTGTAGAGCTTATGGGGGTCCATTTGGGTTTTATTTAAAATTGTGCATGAGTGTACCTTCTGGTCCAATTAGGTTTAGTTTAGTTGTACTTAAATTTACCTTCGGTAAGCTCGTGTGTTTTCTTTCATATTCTCTTTGACCTTTATTTGTGTCTAGATTCTATCTTGTCATAATGTCTTTACCTTTCTTGCTCAATTGTCTTATGATCCTATTAATACCTTTGTTTTGGTACCATACTACACTTTGCATATGTTTCGTGATGCAGGTCCTAGTACTAGCTTCTGGCGGTGATTGTTTGTTCCATCTTGAGCAGCTTTTGGGGATCAGAGATGTGGATGAGCACTTGTCATCCTAGATTAGCCTGTCTTTTTCTGCATATATGTTTAGCTTGTATTTTGATTTTGAGACGACTCAGTGTGTTGTCCACTTTTGGGACATGTACTTCCATTTTAGAAAATTTTGTACTTGTGACTTCCAGATTCTTTGGTATAAAGTTTTTGGTTTGCTTCTACTTCTTTCTCATTTTACTCTCTAGTGTTAATACTGCTGAAGTTCTACCCTGAAAATCATTATTTGTAATTCTAGATTACGGTTTGGCTTACTTATTGGTGGGTATAGTAGGTTTCACCATTACTTGAGGAATCGGGTTTTGACAAGGTTGTATTAGAGCCCCTAGTTCATCGGTCTCACTTTTATGGAGCTAATACCCAGTAGAGTTCTAAGGATCAGCACAGAGACATATGTATCCTATTTTTGGGAGTCTATAGGGTGTTTTTGGAATTTTTCTCTTTTGTATCACGTTCATGCAGTGTGTGTTATTGGTTTCTTGAAGTCTCACTTGTTCCACTCTTTTCGTATGATGGCTCATATATATCGTGTGGTGGCTCAGGGTATGGGTCAACCTCCCTTATAAGATAGCAGTGTTGCACCCTTTCAGAAAAAATGGGGCCCACTGCCTGTAGTGGAACCTCCAACAGCTTGAGTTCCATATTAGTCAATGGGTCTAAGGCCAATATAGCCACCACCTAGACCAGTTATGGCTCAAAACTTTCATGTATCTATTACTCAGCATCCGACAGTGCTCAAGGGCCCAGTTAGAATTGTAGCTCTACCACAACTTGCACCAGGTCAGCAGGATTAGACTTTAGTAAAGGCACCTCAGGCCCAGGTACCACCTAGGGGTGCCCAGCCTGTGATTGTGGCCGGAACTATGCCACTACAGGAGTAGAAAATGCTCGGACTGTTCCTGAGGATTTCACCTCTAAGGTTTTTAGGGCTGTTAGTGAGGATACCCATGAGTTTATAACTATTTGTCGTGAGCACTTGTACACATTGTGACTAGTGGAGTTAAGAGGAGCCGACTTTACTACATATCATCTAGATGTACCATCCAAACAGTGGTCACATACTTTCATTGACACTAGGTTATCTGGGTCTTCTCCGGTTACTTGGACCGAGTTTTCTAAGGCCTTCATAGCAAGGTTCATCCCTCGCAACATCAGAGATCACCTTCCAGAGCAATTCTCTAGGTTAGAGCAGAGCTCCATGACTATATCAGACTATGAGGCAAGGTTTCATGAGCCCGCTCACCATGCCACTATGATTTTACCTACTGAGGAGACATTTTGATGTTTTGTCTGTAGGCTCCAACTACGGATTCAGACTCAATCTTTGGTGTCTGTGGGACGTTCCTTTCTGGATGTTGTTAATCACAACCATACTACTAAGCAACGCCATCATAAGGCCCAAGGGGTAGCAACAAGAGAGCTAGATTCAACAGTAGATACAACGGGCCCCACTCTAGGTCTTGAGATACTTATGATGGGACATGATAGTGGTTTCAACAGGATGAGCCCAGTCGAGATGTTCATGACTCAATGCAGACTTCAGAGGATGACTAGTATAGCTGGAGTGAACTTTGATCCATTCAGAGTCATGTGTCCCTTGTAGGAGTAGACCATTTCCTGGTTGTTTTGATTATGAGAAGTTAGACCACTGGGCCAAAAACTCCTCTTTATATAGACAGATTACTCTCGCTCCATAGATAGTTCTTTCTGCTCTACCAGTTCCCCCAACAACACCTCCAGCCAGAGGTCGAGGTCAAGGTTAGAACAATTGTATTGGATATCAGGGTATTCCAGGTGGTCCCTAGGGAGGCAATTTAGGTGGTAGGACAATGTCCAGGGTATAAGTAGATAAGGCCATTTCTATGCAGTTCCAGTGAGGGAAGAGATTGAGGCATCAAATGATATGATCACATGTACATTTCTCTTATGACAGCAGCCTCACTAAATTTTATTTGATATGGGCTCTACTTATTCTTATGTGTCAATTTATTATGCTTCTCGTATAGGTTTGAGTTCGAAGCCTATTGCACTGTTGTTGCATGTATCGACCCCCGTTGGTGAGTATTTAGTAGTGGATCAGGTTTTGATCATGTTTAGTACTATGTAGGGGCATGACACCCAGACTGAACTTATTTTTCTTGATATGCTTGATTTTGACATGATTCTTGGCATGGACTAGTTATCTAACTACTGTGCAATCTTAGATTTTTTCTCTAAGACCACTACCTTAGCCATGTCCTATATTCCCTTAGTGGTGTGGTAGGGCTCCTTTAGAAGCACACCACTTGGAGTTATCTCTTTTATTCAGGCTTAGAGGCTAGTGGCTAGTGGGTGCTTATCTTATTTGGCCTATGTGTGTGGTGTGAGTAGGGAGGTCCCTCCAGTTACGTCAGTTCCAATTGTTTGTGACTTTGTAAATGTGTTTTGCATCAACATACCTGGCCTACACCCAGAGTGTGATATTGATTTCCATATTGAGCTTGAACTGGGTACTCAACCTATTTCTATTCCACAATATCGGATGGCTCTTGTAGAGCTCAGTGTTAAGGTTCAGGACCCATTGGGTAAGGGGTTCATCAGGCCTAGCGTATTGTCTTGGGGAACTCCTGTTATGTTTGTGAAGAATAAAAATGGTATGATGCGCATGTGTATTAATTATATCATGTTGAATAAGGTGATGATGAAGAACCATTACCCCATGCCTAGGATTGATGATATGTTTGACTAACTTTAAGATGTCGTAGTGTTTTTTAAGGTTGATCAGAGGTCTGATTACCATCAGCTGGGGATTAGGCAGTGGATATCCCTAAGACCGTATATACAACTTGATAAGGCTACTACAAGTTCCCGGTGATGTCTTTTAGGTTTGTTAATGCCTTTCCAGCCTTCATAGACTTGATTATGTGGGCTTTCAGACCGTATCTTGATTCATTTTTCATAGTGTTCATAAATGACATTCTAGTATTCTTGCATAACGTAGGTGATCATGAACAATATTTAAGGATTGTGCTCCAAACATTGAGAGAATAACGATTGTATGCCAAGTTCTCAAAGTGTGAGTTTTGGTTTACGTCTGTAGCATTCTTGGGGCACGTAATGTCCAAGGATGGAATCATGCAAATCTGGTGAATATTGAGGCTATTCATGATTGGGCTAGGCCCAATTTGGTTACTATAATTAAGAGCTTAGTCAGATTAGCAGGCTACTATAGACGGTTTGTAAAGGGTTTCTCCATTATTGCAGCACCTCTAACCCGGTTGACTCGCCATGATATTCCCTTTGAGTAGTCTAAGGTGTGTGAGTGAGCTTTTAGAAACTCAATGAGTTGCTGACGACTACTCCCATATTGACTCTTCCCATTGAGGGGGAGGGCATCATAGTATATTGTGACACATTTGGCATTGGTTTGGGTTGTGTATTGATGCAGCGGGACCGGGTCATTACTTATGCATCGAGGAAGCTTAAGTTGCATGAGCGCAACTACCCCACTCATTACTTGGAGTTGGTAGCGGTAGGATCTACATTGACCACAAGATTCTTCAGTACATTATGAGTTAAAATGACCTTAATTCGAGGCATTGTTGTTTGATTGAGTTACTGAAAGACTATGACCTCTTTATTTTCTATTATCTGAGCAAGGCAAATGTGGTAGTGGACACCTTGAGATGGAAGGCAATGAGTATGGGTAGTCTAGCGTTCCTGTCTATTATGGAGACACCTCTAGTTTTGGACATTTAATCCTTAGCTAATTGAATAACTCAATTGGACATTTTAGATTCCATGCATGTCTTATCATATATGAGAGTTTATTCTTTCTTACTTGATCAGCTTTGTGACCGTCATTTTGAGGAGAAGGCTTTGCTTGCACTTCATGATCGAGTATAAATTGGTGATGTCGGTCAGGCTACCTTGATTCCGATGGGGGTTTGAGTTTTCCAGCCATCTTTGTGTTTCAAGAGTTGGAGATTTGATCAAGTTGATACTTTGTAAGGCCCATGATTCTAAATACTTTATCCATCTGGGCACCACGAAGATGTATCATGATTTGATGCAACACTAGTGGTAGAGCAGTATGAGGAGATATTATGGACTTTGTGTCTTGTTGCCTAAGTTTCCAGCAGGTGAAGGCTGAGAATTTGAGACCTTGTGCTGAGTTTCAAAGATTACCCATTCCAGAGTGGAAGTGGGATCACATAACTATGCATTTTGTGGTAGTTTTCCTCAGACTTCTAGAGGCATTTTCAACATTTGGATAATCATTGATCAATTGACCAAGTCAGCACACTTCCTCCCTATTCAGTCTTAATTCAATGCTAAGAGGTTGGACCGTATCTACATTCGAGAGGTGGTTCATTTTCAAGGTGTGTCTTTCTCTATTATATCAGATCAGGATGCTCAATTCAGTTCTAGATTTTAGAGGACCTTTCAGGAGGATTTGGGTACTCGCGTTGACCATAGCATAGTTTTCCACCCACGGTTTAATGGTCAGTCAAAACATATTATTCAGGTTCTTGAGGATATGTTACAGGCATATGTTTTGGAGTTTGGAGGTCAGTAGGACAATTGTTTTTCCTTTGGTAGAGTTTGCGTACAACAATAGCTACAACTCTAGCCTTAAGATAACCCCATTCGAGGCCTGAAATGGTAGGCGGTGTTGCTCTCCGATTGAATGGTTTGAGTCCACAGAGCCTAGAATGCATGGTACAAACCAGGGGCAGATTTACGTTGAACCATGGGGGTTCATTCGAACCCCCATCGTCGAAAAATTACACTATATATATACGATTAAATTTTTAATTTATGTGTATATATATAATATTGAACCCCCTGAACATACACCAAATGCGTAGCTCAGTGGCGTTGCGGGTTCAAGAATTCGCGCAGCTGCACGCGAGGTCGCGTGTTCGAATTCGAACAGAGGCAATTTTTTATCGGCATATATTTTAGGGGGGAATTTAGGATTTATTAGTTTAATCCCTAATTACAAAGCCAATTATTAAAAAACCCTTTTCTTCTTTATTAAAACCCTGATAGGGTATTTAGGATTTACTAGTTTAATGACTTAATCCCTAATTACAAAGTCAAATATTAAAAACCCATTTTTCTTCTTTTAGGACTTTTTCACGTTTTATTTTTTCATCACTCTTCTTTCTTACTGGGCGCCGCTGGCTGTTGCTTGTCGCTGGTGCTTGCCTGCTTGCTGCTTCTGTTGGATTGGTCATTATTGAAATTTGGAAACTTGAAGTATTTCGGTAAGTTTTTGGTTCCCTTTTTTCTTACTAGATTTCTATATACCTTATTTCGTTATTTCTTGATGTGCTTTCTTTTAGTTGGCTGAATTATTGATATCATTGAAGTTTCATTTTTTTTGTTTGGCTAATTTAATATATTTTCTTAATATAAAATTGGAGAGATAGAGAAATATAATGTAATAATCAAATAACAATTGCTTAAGCTTTTTGGTTTTGGTCCTTATTGTGTGTATGCTTTTTTTTAATAGTTCTTATTGTGTGTTTAATTCTCTTAAATTCTAACTAAACTTTTACTTTACAATCCAGTCTTGATATTCAATGAAGAAGTATTTTACCCCAATATCAAAATCAAGTTTAGCCTCTCATAGTCATAGTCAATCATTCAGAAGTACCATTACATTCTTCTCAAGAATTTGATTTGACTACTTTCAAGTTTAATCCCGGTGAAAGAACTCCAATATTGAATTATCATCCAAATCATTGTGATGTTATTAGAAGGGCATACTTTGTGAATGGTCCTTGTCAACCTCACTTGGAGGTGCATGAGTACCCTCAAACAATTATTTCTGGAGCAATGCGTCGTTTTAATCATGAATGGTTTGATGATGTATATCATGATTGGTTGGAGTACAGTGTTAGTAAAGATGCAGCCTATTGTTTGTATTGCTATCTATTTAAAGATCATAATATTAATCAAGGTGGAGGTGAAGTATTTTCATGTACAGGATTTAAGAATTGGAATAAAAAGAGTGGTCTTGACAAGCATATTGGTCTGCAGAATAGCCCACATAATCGATCAAAAAAGAAATGTCAGGATTTACTATGACAACAACAGTCGATTCAATCTGCATTTGAGAGACAATCTAATCAAATTAAACATGGATATTATATCCGCTTAAGTGTTTCGGTTGATGTAGTAAGACTTCTCATAACTTAAGTACTCGCATTTTGAGGTCATGATGAATCTAAACCATCACTTAGTAGGGATAATTTTCTTCAGATTCTCTCATGGTATGCAAAAAGGTGTGATAAAATTCGTGATTATGTACTTGAACATGCCCCTCAAAATGATCAAATGACTTCTCCAATAATTCAAAAAGATATTGTAACTGCATGCAAGATAGAAACAGTTAAAGCTATTCTCGAGGAACTAAATGGTGACTACTTTGCCTTACTAGTTGATGAATCTTTTGATATTTCCTGCAAGGAGCAAATGGCTATTGCATTACGATATGTTGATAGAATGAGATTTGTGATGGTGCGACTTATTGACATTATTCATATTAAAGATACTAGTGCATTATCCTTGAAAGAGACAATTATTAATTTACTTGCTCAACATTCTTTGAGTCCATCACGTGTGCGTGGACAATGTTACTATGGGGCAAGCAATATGCAAGGTGAGGTCAATGGACTTAAAATGTTGATTAGGCAAGAAAGTAGATCGGCTCATTCTATACATTGTTTTGCTCATCAACTTCAACTAACTCTTGTTAGGGTCTCTAAAAAGTGTGTTGAAGTGGGAAAACTTGTAGTATTGGTCTCAAATATTTTTAATGCATTGGGATCTTCTTTTAAGCGTATGGATGATTTACGAGATTCTCAAAAACAAGAAATTCAAGATGCATTAGATATGGGTGAACTGACAACCGGTAGGGGCTTGAATCAACAACTTGGTCTTTCAAGAGCTTGTGATACTCGTTGGGGATCTCATTATAAATCTTTTAACAATTTTATTCTTATGTTTGGCTCTATTGTTGAAGTTCTTGAATCACTTCCTCTTGATGCACGAAGTATGGATGAAAGAGCCAAGGCAATGGGACATCTTGAATCTTGTTGAACATTTGAGGTTGTGTTCATGTTGTATTTGATGAGAGATGTATTAGCAATCACAAATGAGCTCAATAAATGCTTACAAAGAAAGGAGCAAGATGTTGCAAATGCCATGCTACTTGTTGAAGTAGCAAAGAAAAGGTTGCAAGTTTTAAGGGATGATGAATGGAATTCTCTTATTGCTAAGGTATCTATATTTTGTACCAAACATGAAATTTTGATACCTAACTTTGAGGAGCCATATGTTAGCTCTTTAAGATCACAGCGAAGACTTGCTCACTATACAGTCTTACATCATTACCGTGTTGAAGTGTTTTGCAATATTATTGATTGGCAACTTCAAGAGCTTAATGATCGTTTTAATGAGGTAGCTACTGATTTGCTCCATGGAATTGCTTGTTTGAATCCAATTAACTCGTTTTCAAGTTTTGACAGCAAAAAAATAATGAGGATGGCTGAATTATATCCAGATGATTTTGATGAATTTAATATGGATACTCTTGAGAATCAACTTGCAAGTTACATTGTTGATGTTCGTGATATTGATGAAAGGTTCTATGATCTAAATGGACTTTGTGATCTTTCCAAAAGATTAGTCCAAACAAAAAAACATTCAAATTATCCTCTGGTGTTCCGCTTAGTGAAACTTGCTCTACTTCTACCAGTTGTCACTGCATCCGTTGAAAGAGCTTTCTCGACAATGAAGTTTATCAAGAATGACTTGCGAAGTCAAATGAGTGATGATCTTTTTAGTGGTTGTTTGGTGCCTTTTGTAGAAAAAGATGTATTTGATAGTATTCCTAATGATGCTATTATTAAGACATTTCAAGATATGAAACCTCGTAGAGTACAATTGTAATGATCTATTTAAGTTTTTAGATATATGTATGTGCTCTATTATTTACGTGATTAATTTTTTTTTAACCCCCTAGATGAAAATCCTCCCTCCGCCACTGGTACAAACATGATTTAGGAGGCTTTGGACCAGGTAAGGGTGAGTCAGGACAAGCTTCAGAAAACTCAGAGTAGGCACTAAATATACGTGAATTGTAGGCGGAAGCCTTTTAGGTTTCCAGTGGGTGATAGAGTTTTCCTCCATGTGTATCCCAGGAAGGCCATGATGAGATTTGGGAGGCGGGGTAATCTTAGCCCCAGGTATATTGGGCATTTTTAGATCCTCCGGACAGTTGGTGAGTTACTTATTAGTTAGCTCTACCTCTAGTATTTTCAGTTATCCACCCATTTTTTTCATGTTTCAATGTTGCACTGGTATGTTCCTGATGAGTCTCATATGCTCGAGTACGATGTAGTAAAGAGTTGGATGACCGTTTGACTTTCATGGAGGAACCAATTTCCATTCTAGCTAGAGATGCATGGTGGTTGCATTTGAGAGACATTCATGTGGTTAAGTCCATTGGAGGCATTGTGTAGTCAAGGAGGCTACCTGAGAGACTAAGCATTTTAATTTTCAAGTTAAGGCCTAAGTTTGAATTTAATCAACATTCTTAGTAAATGAGCTTAGATGAGAATTCTGCAAGCACAATTAGCTCTGAAATATTGAGTTTTTCTAGAATGACCCTTCGTTCGTATCCTGAGGCCTTTGGGAGAACTCCAATCCCCTTATGAATTTTGGCTTAAAACAGAGTTTGGGGATAGGACCATTTTTGCCAAGATGACCTCATATGGGAATTTCGACTACTCCATTAGGCCCAGAATATCAAATTTGGTATGATTGCATATCTTATTTGTGTGCATGGGATTCCGAACAAATTTGAAACACCCCATCAAAGATTTCCAACTTGCAAAAAACAAGTTAAAAGGCATCAACTGGTTCAGGCCAAAATGTGCTTCATTTTTGTGGGCCCTCTATTAGGTTCATGGAGGGCAAACAACATGGTGGCTCAATTCATGGGGACCATGCCACATTCGTGATGCCCGCAATCACAGAATTCCATATCGTGAGGGTGGAGAACTGCCTCTTGGTCATGATCGCGAGGCCCTTGATGCAGTCACTGGAGATTTTTTTGTGTTTGGGAAGAAGAGATTCATCATGGCTTTTATTTAAAGTCCATACCCATAATCAACTCCAATATAGAGGTTCAATTGGCAATTATATGCATCTTAGCTCGAAAATTGATGATTCAAAGTCTAGTGTGATCGTAGAGGTTGTGGCTACATGTATGGCTGATCATAAAGTGTTGGGGAACCTTCGTTTCAAGTTAATTGGTGCTTTTGTTGGTTGCCTTAGCTCTTTTTTTTTTAGCTTTAATGGTGATATTTTGTATGTGTTAATTGCTTGTTGTTTCAAGCCCCAAATTGTGTTCCATTTTGAAACATAAGTTGGTGGTATTGCTTTAGACATTTTGACGGAGACAATTACAAAAATTCCATAGTAGGTCCCATGATTCTTGTTTGACTCCCAAATTGGTCCATCTTTGTTTTATGTGTTTTTGTGTTGAAATGACAAAACTAACATTGTGATCCTATTTTTGATAGTGTGGCAGCATTTAGAGGTTTTTCAGAAAGGAAAAGCTCTGGCCTTGTTAATTGGAGTGGGTGCGGTTGGCTTACAGGTAGGCTAAGTGTTCCTTTCTGTTTGTATTGAGCTTGAATGTATGAATGCATGTTGATAATAATGAATTTGGGGCGGGTACCTTGTTTTTCATAATTTCCTTTCTTAGATACCATGCTTAGGCATGACTGATTGTATTTTGGGTGTAGTACCATGATAGTTGGGGTGGTGTGTGTCCCATGTTGTTTTGAATTGCTTGTTGTTGTTACTTGTTATATATCAAGCATGTTTGTCCATAGTCTAAGATTACACTAGTCTTGCCTTAGACTTGTGATTCTAGCGACTTGTTAGCATTGTTTATTCCCCGGTCGTTTTGGACAGACTAGATCCTTTTAGACTGGAGTAGTAGACTTGAGTGTGATAGTATAAGCCTTAGTTTAGGAAATTTTGTAGATGCATTATTGGAGGTTTTATGCTTTCTAGGGATTGGAATAATTAAAACTTGGAGCCTTTTAGGATTCTTTTTGAGTGGACATCGATCCACTGTGGCTTAGTATTGATTGATGACATACTTGAGATCCTCTTTGGAGCTAACACACCCGTGGGTCACTCTTGCTAGTTGGCTATCTTACGACCATATGAGTGGACTATCTGTCTAGGTAGCTTTGATATATGAGATACTCTTTGGAGTCGATACACCCCTGGTCAATCTTGCTAGCTGGGTGTCTTAGGCCCTTGGGAGTGGACTATTTGGCTGGGCAGCCTTGATATATGAGATCCCATTTGGAGTCGACACGCCCTTGGGTTAATCTTGCTAACTGGGTTGGGAGTGGACATGTTGGCTGGGCAGCCTAGAATAATTTTCACTCTTTCTAGTTGGCATGGGATTTGATTGGATTACTGGATATGGTGGTTACTTGGGATGTTAGCCAATTTTTTGCTTCGGTGGTACTCTTCTGTCAATAGACTTAGCTTTTCTATATACATGTTGGGTTTATGGGGGTCTGTTTGAGTTTTATTTAAACTTGCGCACAAGTGTGCCTTCTGGCTTATGGGTTCCAATTAGATTTAGTTTAGTTTTACTTAGATTTACTTTTGGTATGCTCGTGTGTTTTTTTTCATATCCGCTTTGACCTCTATTCATGTCTAGATTCTATCTTTTCATATTGTATTTACGTTTCTAGCTTAGTCGGCCTATGATGCCTACTGAGTACCTTTATTTTGTTATTCATGATATACTCTGCATTTGTTTCGTGATGCAGCTCCTACTACTAGCTACCAATGATGATTGTTTGTGCCATCTTTGGTAGCTTCTGTGGATCGAAGACGTGAGTGACCACTTGGCATGCTGGATTAATATGTCCTTCTATAGACATGTTTATCTAGTCTTTTTCTTTTGAGAATGCTCAGTTTGTGGTCCACTTTTGAGACTTGTACTTCCATATTAGACAACTCTTTACTTGTGACTTCTAGGTTCTAGGAGGGATTCTCTTGTATATAGTTTTTGGTTTTCTTCCGTTTCTGTCTGATTTTATTGTTTAGTGTTAATTCTGCTTAAGTTCTACCTTGATACTCATTTCTTGTCGTTCTAGGTTACGGGCTGACTTACCTACTTGTGGGTTATAGTAGGTGGCATCATGACATCAGGAATCAGATTGTGACAATAATCTTCCCAATTAAAGATAGAGAGTAGATACGTCTTTTGGTGAAAAAAGATATTCATTAAGTATAGTGAAGAACTTCTTAGCTTGTAGAGGAAGTAACCTCAGATTTGTGTCACTCTAAGCTTGGATTTTAGATTTTGTTAATCAAATTAGGTAGGAATGGAGATTTTCTATATGGGCATGTTGTTATTTCTTCTTTTATGAGCAACTAAATCTTTAGCTAGGGATGTGTGTGCTAGATGGAGGTGTAAAACCCCGAATGCGTATTGATTAATCAACTCTAAAATTAATTGTATGACATGAATCTATTCTTGACTTGATGTTTCAATCTAAAAATTAGTGGTTGCAAACTTTGATTGGTCTCTCTAGAACCATTTTGGCTTGGGATAGCAAAATGTAGTTGGGTAAGGCTTAATAGTGAGGACTTGTTGAAATTAATCTATGGGTTTGAGCCAGGGATGGGATGATCCGAGTAATTTCTCATTTAGTGATATGAACTTAGGGATAGTCTATCTACTTAAGGAATATTTGGTGGTAAGTTTGAAAAGATCTTGGAGTTTGAGAGAATCAAGAGACATATGTTTGATAGTTCAGGAGAATATTAAAGCGTAGTAGACCAAGTGTTATCCATGTGTCAATTGGTTTTGTTACGATTAATCTCTGTGTATTTGAGTTGAAACCCCAATTGTTATGCACAAACCCCTAGTCCTTTCCAAACATGGTAGACTATATTTTTGTTGATTTACTATTTTATTACTTGATATTGATGAATTTTAGTTTTTACTACAATCCCCTACATTTATATATATACATGGTTATTGAGAATTCAATTTGCTAGTTTCTTTCAAGTCATGAATTCAATTGATGGTGATTTCATCTTCCAATCCTTATGGTTTGATCCTGACCTCTCAAGTTGGGTAATTATTTCGCATATGACCACCTGTGCCCCCGAAAAAAGGGACATAGTTGAGCGTTTATCATTGCTTCTTCAAAATAAACCCACTAAGAAACCCTTTGGGAGGCTGACGTGCTTTAGAAATTAGCAAAAGTAAGAAGCTTTAGGTATACATGTCTTCATTATTTTAGGGAAGCAATTGGCAAGTGAAAAGTGTCAAATAATTGAAATGCTTTATCATTATTTACAAATTTAATACACATATGATAGTAATAGTGAGTTTCTTAATGGTTGGTAGGGGTAATTGTATTTGGATCAACGCCGCACTTAATCCATGTTCACATCAAGAAGGTAAAATATATTTTGCTTATTAATCTTTGGGGTAAAGCATATATTTTTCACAACTTGATTTATGAAATTTTGATTAACTTGTGTCCTTTACAAGTGCACTAGACTACATATTTTATGGTGTACATTATTTTTCTACAACAAGCAAGTGCACTGGTCTACATATTCTATGTTGTATATTTTTTTTTCTGCAACAAGCTCTACAACGTACAAAGAGACAAAAAACAAGACCTTGCTGCAGAAAAATAATATAAAACATAAAATATGTAGACTAGTGCACTTTCTTGTTACAGAAACATTATATACAAGATAATTTTGTAGATTAGTGCACTTGTAAAATTTACAAGTCAATCATAATTTTCGAAATAAAGTTGTGAAAACTGAATGTTTGCCAAAAGATTAATAAGCAAAACATATTTTACCTCCTCTATTTGCACAGTGATTAAGTGCGACATTTATCCAGATACAATTGCCATGTCAACCATTAAGAAACCAACTATTATTATGATGCATGTATTGAATTGGTAAATAATTATAATAAACTTCAATTATTTGGCACTTTTAACTTCCAATTGCTTCCCAAAAATAATGAAGGCATATATACATAAAGCTTCTTGCTTCTGCTTGTTTTCAGAGCATGATGGCCACCCAAAGGGTTTCCCAGCGGGTTTTTATGAAGAAGCAATACCAATAATGCCACCACCAACACTTGAATCTACATGATTCACCACAAAAAAGAATTTGAGCAAGTGTACATAAATTAAATCCTCCCTAAAATAGAAGCTAGATGCATAATTAAAGCAATGGTAAAAAATTATATACTCAAAGCTTGTGGTTGCTACCTGTTTTTGGATCCCAGGGCCTGCTTCTTAAAGAATTTTTCCAAATTGGAAGCTCTAGGAGCTTCAAAATTTAGAGTAGGAGAATGGCCCAAACCATTAGCAAAAGACTTCCTTGCCTGACCTCTCTTATTTTGTTGTTTATGTTGATGAAAAATGATTTTTGCGGATAACATGTACAAGTTGATTTAGTCTTGTTGGTGGATTTGGGGATGTGGCGGTGGTGGGTTTGATGATGCTGTCATTGCTCCATGACCATGTAGGGGTGTGTCGGTTGTTATTCTTGCTGGCAGGGTTAAGGGGGTGGAAGAGTTCAGGGTGCATTCATTGGTCCATAACCATGTGGGGAGGGGGTTGCTCTTGTTATTGGTGGTGTACTGGTGGTGTTTCTTGAGAATCCATAGGAAAAAAATAATTTACAGTAGAAAGGTGGTTTCACTGTTTGTTGTATTGAACAACTTGGTTGATTAGGAAGGAAAAGAATGTCTGCGAACGTTAGGGTATTATCAATGTTTTTATATTTAAGTTAGAGTTTTACCATACATATTGAATTAGATTTTAAAATTTTATTTTCAAATGAGGTTATAATCCTAGTCAAAATAATAACCACTCAAAAATTGTCAAATGTTTAAAATGACATGTCTTGACCAATTAAAACTTTTGTGATTAACTTGATGACTTACGTGAACCAACCAGAATGAGGCAAACGGGCCCATTTACACTTGGGTCATATATTTTGAAAACTTATTATCAAATCAGGTGTTAATCCCCGCTCAAAATAATGACCAATCAAGAGTTGTCAAGTGTTGAAAATGGCATGTCTTGACCAATCACTTTCTATTTTCAAATGAAGTTGGATGATTAAAAAGCGAGGTGGCATGCCTCGTTGGGTAGCATCGTTATTTATATTTTCTTAGAATTTTGAACACAAACTCTAAACTTTTTGAAAAAAAAAACTTGAAATAATTATTTATTTCCTCATTAATTATTGACATTTATTTCATTTCTTCAAACCTCTTTCTCTCTATCTCTCTCTTCGTACTTTTCTTTCATTTCTTTAAAAATGACTTTATTTTAGCCTCTCTCTTTTCCAATTTTTTCTTTTGTTATTTAAAAAATAAATGACTATAACTTTTTTGATTATTCTCATTTATTTCATCTTCATAAATGACTATAGTTTGAGGACATTGCTCCGTATCAACTCTTGTGATTTAACTGATGTTAATTTCTCTCGAAGTCCATCTACTTGGTGGAATGGTATAAGTGATGGTGTGCGCATCCTCAAAATATTATATAGAGTGGTTGTAAATCAAGAGTTATTGAATCCGTAAGGGAATTTTGATTTGCAACATCTAGTCATGACAAGGTCAGACCATGCTCCTCTATTAATTTCTTGTGGTGTTTGGTCTGAGGTGTTTTCTAAACCTTTCAAATTCCTGAAGTTTTGGGTTGCAGGTGATAAATTTAAAGAAGTGGTCAACCTCAATTGGGTAAGCTAGTGAGTGTTATGATGTCTTTGTTCAACTAAAAATCAAGCAGACGAAAACCAAAATTGCTCTTTCTAAATGGAGCAAAGATCAGCTTGGACATATTTATAAACAAATAGTAATCAGAGAAGAAGTAGTAAGATTAAAGGAGGATCTATTTGAGGAATTCCCCACTATAGAGAATAGGGCAGTGTTTCTAAAGTCTTATGTTGAACTTAAAATCTACCTTCACTATGAAGAAGAATTTTGGAGACAAAAGGCTAGTATATAGCAGTTGGAGGAAGGAGATAAGAACACAAAGGTTTTCCATTGTTTGTCAAAGGAATGAGAAAGAGGCTTTCTTTAAAGATAATTATGAAAGATGATGGTTCATGGGCAAAAGGAGTTGCAAATATTGTTGAGAAGGTCGTCTTTTTTTTTTAAGAAACAGTTTTTTGGATGCACCACCTCTGGTGATTTAACACTTATACATCATATTAATCCTTTGATTTTTAACGAGGACAATATTGTTTTAAATGATTTAACAAGTGAGGAAGAAATCAAAAGAGTCACTTTTGAACTTAATCAAGAAAGTTCCTGAGGGTCTGATGGATTCTCTGGTTATTTTTATCAGTCCTATTGGGATATTGTAGGCCCATACATTATTAGTGTGGTAATGCTTTTTTATTAGGGACCTACCCTTCCTAAAGCTATTAGTCATACTAATTTGCTTCGTTTACTAAAGAAGGATAGGGTTCAATCTTTCTCTTATTTAAGACCAATTAGTTTGAGTAATTTTATTAATAAAATTATTTCCTGACTCATTCATGAAAGATTGGAAGACTTCCTTCCTGGATTGATATCTTCTAATCAGTCTAGCTCTGTCAAAGGGAGGAGCATCACAGAAAAAGTATTTTTAGCTCATGAAACTATTTCTGATTTAAGGAGGAGGGGTAATCCTTATAATGTAGTTATCAAGCTAGATATGGCTAAAGCCTATGATAGAGTGGATTGGAGGTTTTTAACTCAAGTACTGAGCAAAATGGATTTTGATGATATGTTTCTTGGTATGATTTGGAGGACTATGGCTAATAAGTGGTACTATATTCTAGTTAATGGATAGTCTTATGGTTTATTTCACTCTTCTGGGGGAGTGAAACAACGAGAGCCTTTGTCTCCTACCCTTTTTATCTTGTCTGCTAAAGTGATATCAAGGGCTTTATATCAACAGTTTTATAATTATATATGAGTTTAAAAGTTATGGTTTGCCTAAATGGAGTAACAAATTGAATCACCTTTCTTATGCATATGATAAAATTGTATTTGCTTCAGTAGATAAAAGATCTCTACATTTATCATGGAAGTTTTCAATTGTATGAAAAATAATCAAGTCAAATGATCAATAAGGGGAAGAGCTTCTGTTATATCCATTCTAAAGTTGCACTTGCTATTTCTCAAGAGGTTGAATATACTACTGATTTTTTGAGAGGTCAATTTTCATTGATGCAATTAGTATGTCCTATTAGTTATTCAAAGAAGAAGACCCATTCTTCAGAATTCATTCAGAAAATACAAAATAAACTACATATATGGAAAGCTAAATTACTTTCATTTGGGTTTTACATTATTTTGATTAATTATATTCTTCAGAGCATTTTCATTTACCTCCTCTATGCTATTAGTCCTCCTAAATGGGTGATTCATGACATTCATAGAATGTTTTTTAAGTTTATGTGGAATTTCAAGGAGGGAGGTAGAGTTAAACATTGGGTAGCCTGTAAGGGTGTTTGTTTGCCCAAGGAAGAAGGGTGTATATGTTTTAAATCTTTATTTGATGTTGCTAAAGTTTTATTTGCTAAGCTATTGTGGAACTTCAGAACTACTAATACTTTGTGGTCAAATTTTATGTGGAATAAGTATTGTAAAAGTCATAGACCAAAGGTGGTGGAATGGAATGGAGGATCACAGGTGTGGAGACTCTTATTACAGACCAGAGATCTCTTTGACCGGGAAATTTGGTAGGAACCTACAGGAGGGAAAGCTAGTATTTGGTTTGACAACTGGACTCAATTAGGGACTCTTCACTTTCACGTGCCTGTAAATCGTACTCATGGAATATTAGAAGAAGTGAAGCAGCTGAGAATGGAGAATATATGGAATGAAACCTTCTTGTGTGATAATTTCAATTCAGAAGTGGTTAAACATATCCAGGATGTTTTGGAGAATGAAAAGATGATGGATACTAGAGATAAACCATGGTGGATGCTTACGAACACATAACAATCTTCTTCTTCAACCTTAACCACACTTCATGCATAGCTTCCTCTGGTAATTGCTGAAAATTATTATTTCATCTCGCAATCTAACCATCCGCGAAGGTGGGAAAATCTCTCTAGGAAAGTAGTTTTTAGTTCAATCCAAGATGTAATGGACCTTTGACGTAATTGACTAAGCCATGAAGTGGTTTCTCTAGTCAATGAGAAAGGGAACAACCTTTGATAAATAGATTCTTGGCTAATGTTTCTCATTTTGTACGGGAGACAAACATTCACAAAGTTTCATAGGTATCAGTTTGCATCTTCCTTACTTGTCCTTCGAATAATCCTTTCATTTGAAAGAGGTGCAACATGGGACTCATGACATAAAAAACCGCATTTCATACTGTAGATGGTAGACAAACGTCTCTGCAACACCTAGCTCAATAGGCTCATCATTCAAAGCACTAGCAAACCCGACCACACTCCAATTGTCAATTGTCATACGTGTGGCTCATTTTGTCCTATTTTCATGTTCAACAATACAAAACAAAAAGTAACAAGAATACAAAATGTACAAAAAATTGAATTCAAACATCAACTAGAAACTCTCGTAAGCCGATCTCTGCTAACAACGTCATTTTTATGAACGCTCAACTATGTCACATTTTCAAGGCATATGCAAAACAAATAATCCAACTTCTGAGGTCAGAACCACAAAGGATTGACAGTTGAGTTGATCACTCTCAAATTGATTTCTCAACCCAAAAAAATCTAGCATATATATATATGGGGAAATTTAGAAAACAACTAGAAATTTTCAATATCAAGTATCACAAGTAAGGAATCAACACAAATAAGTTTTACTCAGATTGAAAATGATTAGGGTGTTCACATTTTTATGAGGTTTATACACAATAGGTAGAGATTAATAAAAAACAAATCAGTTAGTACATGGATAACATTCATGCTACATTCAATATTCTCTCGAACTATCAAACATATATCCATTGGATTATCTCGAAGTTCAAGACCATTACCAATAAAACACCAAACATTTCTTGATTAGATAACTATCCCTACCTTATAACATTAAATGAGAAATTAATCGGATTATCCAATCTCTAGCTCAAATCCATAGAAAAATTCCACCAAGTCCTCACTATTGAAGTCTTACCCAACTCCATTTTGCTTTCTCAAGCCAAAATGATGTTAGAGAGTTAAATCAATGTTTGCAACCACTGATTTTAGATTAAAACTTCTAGACATAAAATAGATACATGCATAACAACCGATTTTTGAACTAATTATTGAACATTCATTATGTTACACTCACATAGTGCACACTCACTTAGCTACAAATTTAACTACTCATAATGAAAGAAATTAAGACAATATTCATATGAGAGAACTTCATTTTAAGCAAAATTGATTACCAAATCTAAAATTCAATGTTTAATCCAAAATTGATTAACAAATCTAAAATCCAGTTAATCAAAAATTAAGATTTTGATTAAATGCAAATAAATGAGACCTAAGTTCCATACTCTATCCCATTCAAATTGCCCTGTCAGATAGTCCTACTTAAAGGGTACTAATTCAAACTCAAATGAAGATAAGTGGAATCGTTCATAAAATTAAAATATATGATAATAATTTTGGTCAATTTTAAAGGATAGTTAGTATTTTCTTCGTCCATTTTATGTGAGGTAGTTTAACTCGGCACAGAGTTAAGAAATAAAAGAAAACTTTTAAAACTTGTGATCTAAAATGAATAATAGAAATTTATATGGCTATAAACCATTTCATTAAGGCTAAAATTGACATTTAAAAGTTAAATTGTTACTTAATATAAACATGTATCATTTTTCTTAGACGGACTAAAAAGGAAAGTAAAATATATAAATTGGTACAGAAAAAGTAATTAAAGTGATGGTACTTTAATACATATCACAGGATGATATTCAAATGATAAATATTTAAATATAAAAAATGAGGTCTTGTATTTTAATATTATAGAACATGGGGTTGCAAGTAAAAAAAATTTAATGGAGAGGATTACATGCTTTAGTTATGGGTAGGGTAGGGTTGGAAATTGAGGCATTGAGAATGTACTTAGCAATCCAATGGTTAGCAGCTTGAGTATAATGGACACCATCCCAGCTGATAACAGTGGAAGGGTTGTTGCAAGATCCTGCATATATTTCTGTTCCATTATTTAATCTTTTTTTATTCCCACACCAAACATCCTCTCCATTTTCGTGATACCCGCAGCAAATCTTCGATGCCTCCTCGAATCCTGTCAACACACCAAACATATTCACTTTATTACATAATTTAAGTTTAATCGAGAATTTGTTCATGAAATGTTCATAAAATAAAATTTATATATTGTAAACTATGTAAAAAGTACTAGTAGTATAATACAATGATTAATAATTCTAAAATATTTAATAAATATATAAAAAATTTATATAAAATTATTTAACTATTGAAATTCAAAATGTGTCACATAAATTAATTAGGAATACTTTTTTTTAACACATTGACAAAGTGGTCAATATCACATCATATAACAAATTGGCTGGTGGATTTAACCGGTTTCACTTTCTTTTACGAGTAGATAGATAAAATATTTTAGTCATTGCGCTGCTGTGCTCTTTGACAAATAATATTTTAGTATTTTCAAAAATTAAATTATACTTTATGTGATTAAGTTACCATTTGGAAAGATAAAAGAGATTTATTTTTTTACTGAGATTCTTTTGTATTATTTTAAAAATATTTTTAGTTACATGTAAATTTTATTTTATAAAATATTAGATATATGTTGAATCCACATGGAAAATTAGATAATTTAATATCCGTGATCTAAATTGTTTCACATAAAATGGCATAAATCATTTAATTTCCGTGATCTAAATCGTTTCACATAAAATGACACAAATAATTTAATCTCCGTGATTTAAATCGTTTCACATAAAATGGCATAGAAGGAGTAGTATTAAAACTTATATTGATGGAATGGCATGGAACACTCTTAAATTGCCTTGAATTGTTAATTGGACTATTTTACTCATGACTTTGTCAACTGAATACTTAAATTTAATAAAACTCAATCTTTTAAGCTCTTTTCTCATTCCGTTTAAGGTGCGTCTAGTACACCTACTATATGTGGAATTTCATGTCATTTTTGAATGTCACATACGAAATGAAATGCTTAAAATTAACTTAAACTCCCAAACCTTTTCATTTTGTAATAGATAACATCCTCCAATGGTCCTTCAAGCTCAACCATGGATTAGTTACTGGGATTCTCTATTTTCACTACAACTGGTGTGCACCTATGGGTCCCTTTAGCCCACCAACTAAAATATGGTGCCATATCAACTCAAATTTCATTGGTCATTAATTTGAACTTTATCTAAAGCTTTTTCAACCGCTATTAAAAACTAAGAATCTATTTGGATTGAGTTAAAAGTTGATCAAATCTATTTTTAAGTCATTTTCAATTTTTATAAGTATCAAACAAAATTAAAAATAACTTGAAATAAATAATAATGAATTAAAATAAGTTAAAAATTAAAAATAGGTAACCCATACTTTTCAATTTTAAACTTAAAAGTTACTCTTTTTATGTTTATTTTAAAAAAACTATTTTTTTTTAAAGTCAAGTCAAGCGGGCTCTAAATATGATACTGTAAGTTTACAGTTCAAGCATGATTTATAAGTTATAACTTGATACACAAAAAAAAAAAAAAAAAAAAAAAAAAAGGTTGAAAAAGAATCAATTACCTTGGTTCTTTGCATTGCTGATTAACTCATACTTAGCCTTGTACAAATCAACGTAAGTTATTGCAGCTTGTTGAAGCTCTATCCTGAGTTTGGTCAACATATCGAAGAGATGTTTGTTGAACGCTATGGCTATATCATTCATATCCTTGACGCATCCATGTTCATCCAGGTACCCTGCTGCTGGATCTTTTATTTTGACTGTGGCCACAGGCAAGCAACCAATTGGACCTGTATTATGAATCCACAAATTCCTAGCCCCTTTCTTGTATAAGTCCTAAAACATATTAAACACCTAAGAATTAATTATGGGTAAAATAAAAATATAAGAAACTTATTCATATAATAATAATAATAATAACAGGTTAAGTTATGTTATTAATTGAACTTTATTGCACATTCATTCATACATGTTTCATTTAAAAAATTACCCCAGTCTTACTCAAATATTAATTTAATATTATTTTTCCACTTTTGTTGAAAAGTCATTTATTTTCATAAAAAGAAATAGAATCTCTATGTTTATTAATGATATATATGGCTGGTGTCATGTGAGAAAGTTAAAGATGAACATACTCGAAGTTGTGCTGCAAACTGGTTAATTATATCCGGTATAATTGCTCGAACTTGTTCCATGTTTGGCAACATTCGAAAAGCAGCAGAAATATCATTCTGTCCTATATCTATTGTGTATAGTGCCTTGGAGAACTCCACAGGTATGGCAAGCCTGCTTTTATCTGATTCTTCTTTCCCTGCAAAATCCCACATCTCATTCAAATTGTTTATTTGATTAGGAAAATGTGAGAGTGAACAAGGTCGAACCTTGATTGTAGAAGTAGGTAGTTCGTTCTTTAAATTGAGTGTAGTGTTCAACTTGAATATCAAGAGGAAATGGGCTAACACCATTCGCAAACCATGATTCATTTATTCTTCTAATTGTTGCTCCTCCAGTTGCAAAGTTTGCACCATGTCTATAACTTGTTCCTAATGTATCCAGATATGGACTCAACTGCGGTACTCCAAGCTGCTCAGCTTAATTTATATATATACAAACAAAATTATTTAGTATAACATCGATATAATTACAAGTAGAAGCTAAGCTCCATCTGTTCTTACCAATGAAGTCAATAATAAGGCGGCCATCCGAGCCCCTTCCAGCAGGTCTATGAAAGTAGGACTCTCCGCAGGGTGCTGCCATGGGATAAAATGCAGCTGCGATTCCACCCGTATCTGAATTAGAGTCTCCAAAGTTGTAAATTGCTGGAAAATCACATGATGCTATTACTTCTGTTGAATCTATTACCTTATCATTGTAAGCAAATGTTATAGTAAATCCCACTATGGATACAACTACAATTCCCAACAATGAGTTTATCATAGTTATTGTACTAATTGATAGTCCAACCAAATATAAGTCAATTGGTGCTGAAATAATGCTCTACTTTATTTATAAGCAATTTTACGCATACTATAGCTTGAGAAAATTAGCTCAAAGCTATCTAACAACTCTTCAATTAAAAAAGGTAACCATTGACCAACTGAGGTGAACGTAAGAAAAATAAGTCAAAGGTATCAAATAAATTTTCAAGGGAAAAGGTACAAGTATCCCTAAACTATGATCGAAATCTCAGAGACACACATTAACTAAACTAAGGTCCTATTACCCCTGAACCCATTTTTCTTTTGTAAATTTGTACACATTTTTAGCTTACATGACATCCAAATATCTCCCACGCGCCTCAATTGTATGGAGTCACGGAGTGTGCCACGTGAGACAAAAGGTGTACAAAATCACAGAAAAAATGAATTCAAGGGGTAATAGGACCTTAGTTTCGTTAAGGTGTGTCTCTGAGATATTGGTCATAGTCTAAGGGGTACTTATTCATTATCCCAATTTTCAATAAAAAAGGTAACAACTTTAACTTGTTGAGGTTAAGGTGAAATCAAACAAGTCTTCAAATTTAAAAAGGTGAACCTTTTATCTGATTTTTTTAGTGAGTTATTTTATAGTAATATGAGTGTCTACGAGCTCTATGACTCACCTAGATTACATATTTAACCATATTGAGATTTGAGCAGAAGAAGGGTAATATTCCTCAATAACGTTTGTAGCTTTTTACTTATGAAATGTGGTGCACAAAATATATTTATAAACAAGACTCTAGTAGACATGATTTGCAGACTTCCTAAAGTATGACATTGCTCTAATATCAAGTTTGTCACATTTCAAATTCAACTCCTAATTTGAAGGGCGCAACTGGCACCTACTATAAAATTTTAAGATTAAGCGGACTCAACTGAACCATTTGTTAATGGCGCATAGCAGTCACACATAGTCCAAAAAAAAAACAAGTATATCTTAGCTTAAACATAAGTTCTTGGTCAGCAAGGCCTTTTTCAACAGCTCTTTAAAGAAAACAACTACTCTCAATAGTTCATAAAAAGCAATAACAACTAGCACACAAATCTTGTTTGGGACGTTGAAGCCACCATGATATATAGGAATGCATAAACTCTATATGGGGTGTCAAAGCCACCATGATCTCTATACAAAGGTTGAATACATATACATATATATCCAAAAAATTCACCAAATAGGCATCAAACATTGGTAAACCAACAAACAAGGCTAACAAAGACAACAATTGTCACAACCCGAGCCTACACTCTTGTCACGACCCAAGGTAGATCTTAGGTGTAAAATGGCGTGTAGAACCCCAAAAGACCCTACACAAGGCACTTAGAATACATTATACAAGATAAATATAAAATTGAGAGAATTTAAAAGACAATTTCAAAACATAAGAGTTTTATAAATGAAGCGGAAGTCTAACAATGTCTCAAAGCCATCTAGTACAAAAGAGTAATCGAGACGTAACATGTACATCAAGTTCAAAGACTAAAATGTAAAGACAATATGAAATAAGGTTTGGTCCTCGGAACATGGGGACTCATCGATCTTCAATATCTACTAAATGATCCCTAGCCACGGAGATGCGAATCTGGAATGCCGGACCCTACATTTAGGAGAACGTAGGTAAGAGTATCGATAGTACAAAGATGTACCAAGTATGATAGCAATGCATAGAGATACAAATCATGCTAAAAAGGACCTTTTAATGATATGCAATGACCAAGCTAAAATATGAGATAAAAGTGTTAGAAACATAAGTCATAAAAGCACGGTCAATGCAAGTTAACATCTTTAAAACATTCGTGACATACTTCTTGAAATAATGTTGATTAATTCATTAATATGGGAAATTTACCTTTAACCGACATGTAAGACCATGTGAGCTATTAACATGGAATCCGGTGTCTACCCCACACCGAAAGAGGTGTTCTCACTTGCCAAGGTAAGAACAATGAACTTCTAGCTTACGTGGATCCACTAGCTAATATCTATCTAGGTAACCTATGGTGGCACATAGTATATGGGACATGGGTAATCACCACTTGTCCGCTCGGTGCTTAGCATAACTCCCAAAGACTATTGATTAGTCTTAACTTTCCTAAACATTCATGAGATATGGGTAGCCGCCATTTGTCTTATCATTGGAGGTCATGGGTAACGCTGCTTGCCTCATTATTAGAATAACTTCTTAACTTTTATTCAATTCAGGTGAGAAGATCTTTCAACCTTAAAATTCTTTATGTGAGAAAACTTTTTTCACATTCATGCTTTCATGTGTATATGAGAAACCCTTTCACAACACAACAATAATCATATTGATACTTCACTCTCAAAGCATCCTTAAAACATTTTCATCAATTTCATAAGAACATGCATATCTTCATAAATTCATCTTTCATAGTTTAAAACCCACATTATTGTTGGGTATAGCAAGAGTTAATGGAAAATGAAAGGAAGATGAAAAGAGGAATTGAAAAAGATTCCCTTATGCTTTAAGAAAAGGCATTTCTTCCTCATTGGTGGTGAAAAATTGAAGTGTTTAAATAGAGAAACAGTTCTACTAGTTGTTAAAAGGGTTAGAAAGAGGGTCCCCTCGCGCCGTCATCATCGTCGCTCGCTCGGCACGGCTTCAGCTTCAGCTTCGGCTACGGCTACGGCTATGGAAAATGATCGATCGAGAGATTATTTTTGGACAAAATTTATTTTAATTATTTAATTAATTAAATTGAATGGACAAAATGTTTCAATTATTTAGTTAATTAACCGAAACGCTTCGACCCGACTCAGATCCGGGCGACCCACCCATTTTATTTAAAACACTTTACAATTTTATTTGAATTTCCCGTCGTTGTAGATGACTGTTCTGAAAGGTTGCAACTTTCGGGAACAGCTAGGACCGTTTGAAAGATTGCAAACTTTCATAAATGGTCATGTGGTTTCTAAAAGGTTGCAACCTTTCGGAACCAGTTCCTCTTGTCTATAAATACCTTTGATTCCTCGGATTTTTACTTTCGAAATTTCTGAATTGTTCTTCTTCTTCTTCTGCACAAAAACTTAATCGTGTACTTTACTACCGTTGAGTGGTTCGCTGACACAAGAGTTTTGGGTATCAATACACTTGTGATTGAGATAATTCTATCCTAGGAGAACATATTCAAAATCAACTATCGGATACTAGAGGGGAATAATTTCCTTAAGGGGGCACTATGAATTCAGTGGGCTTGATCTTCTTTCCATTCTGTTCTTCAGATTCTGGTACGTTTTTATAGATTTTAGTTTTGCTAATTAATTTTTGTTCTTCACTGGTTCATCGAAACTTTGGTAACTTTGTGTTTCTGTAAAGTTTCTGGTGATCAGTAATACTGTTTAAACACAGATTGGCTAACAATCTTAAGGAAATTATTTATTTTATTTTAATCTCTGTTTCTGGTGGAGACAAAAACCTTCATTGTTTTATACTCCTATTAAGCTTGTAATTTAAATTATTGCTTACTGAGTCATTTGTATCAATTTCTGTTTATTACAAATTCTGAAATGGCAAATGATAATGTTACGGTGGTTGTTGTTGTACCAACCCGAATTACTATACCACCAATAGAGAAACCGAGAAAATTCTCTGGTGTAAATTTCAAAGGATGGCAACAACGAATATTTTTCTGGCATGCCACTCTTGGTCTGCAAAAATTTACCAATGAAGAAACTCCAGTGCCTGCTGCTGATATGTCAGATAGAGAAAGGTTCATGATTATTGAAGCATGGACACAGGAAGACTTCCTATGTAAGGGCTACATTCTGAGTGCTTTAGAGGATGACTTATATAATGTCTATAGTGAAATGAGAACTTCGAAAGAATTGTGGAATGCACTTGAGAAGAAATATAAGACAGAAGATGCATGCTTGAAAAAGTTTGTGGGCGCAAAGTTTTTAGACTATAAAATGTCAGATAGTAAAACTATTGGATCAGAAGTGCAGGAACTTCAACTTATTTTCCATGATCTGATTGCTGAGGATATGGTAGTAAATGAAGCTTTTCAGGTGGCTGCAATGATCGAGAAGTTACCTCCTTCGTGGAACGACTTCAAGAATTATTTAAAGCACAAACGTAAGGAAATGAAGCTTGAAGATCTTGTGATTCGGCTCAAGATCGAGAAAGATAGCAAGACCGTCGAAAAGAAGTCTCATGGGAATTCAACAATAATGGGAGTTAATATTGTTGAAGAAGCTCCTACCAAAGGCAAAAAAAGAAAGAAGTCCAACGGACAAAAGTCAGAACATGCCAAGAAGAAATTCAAGGGCAACTGTTACAATTGTGGTAAGGCTGGTCACAAGTCTTCTGACTGTCGTGCTCCAAGAAAGGACAAGGACAAAGGCAAAAGTCAAGCAAACATCATGGAAGGGATGGAAGATGCAGATGACCTCTGTAATATGATCTTAGAGTGCAGCTTAGTTGGAAATCTCAAGGAGTGTTTTATCGACTCAAGTGCCACTCGACATATTTGCTCTGCAAAAGAAGCCTTTGCAACGTATACTCATGTTGAGTTCGATGAATATTTATTCATGGGAACACAGCAACAACAAGGATTGCAGGAATTGGAAAAGTAATGTTGAAAATGACATCTGACAAGGTGTTGACTTTGAACAACGTTCTGCACGTTCCTACTATTAGGAAGAATTTAGTTTCTGTTTCACTGCTCATTAAGAACGGGTTTAAGTGTGTCCTAGTTAGTGACAAAAATGTAATAAGTAAGAATGAGATGTTCTTAGGAAAGGGCTACCTCACTAAGGGCCTCTTCAAACTGAATGTAATGGTTATTGACAATATTTATAAGAATTCTTCTTTTGTTTACTTATTGGAGTCAAATGATTTATGGCATGCCCGTTTGGGACATGTAAATTACAAAGTCTTGCGTAAATTGATTACTTTAGAAGTATTGCCTAATTTCAAATGTGATAAATCAAAATGTGAAATTTGTGTGGAATGTAAGTTTCTTAAACATCCTTATAAGTCTGTTGACATGAATTCTAAACCTTTAGACTTAATTCACACAGATATATGCGTTATAAAGTCAATACGATTGCACTCAATTTTGTTATATATATTTGCTTAATAGTAAGGATGAAGAAATTGATGCATTTAAGCAATACAAAAATGAAGTGAAAAATCAATTGAATCTAAAGATAAAAATGATTCGGAGTGATAAGGGTGGAGAATACGAATCTCCTTTTGTAGAGATATGTTTGGAATGTGGTATTATTCATCAAACTACTGCACCCTATACTCCACAGTCAAATGGTTTGGCGGAACGAAAGAACAGAACATTAAAGGAAATGATGAATGCCTTGATAATCAATTCTGGTTCACCGCAAAACCTGTGGGGGAAGCCATCCTTACGGCTAACAAGATACTCAATAGGCTACCTCGTAGCAAAACGCAATCGATTCCATATGAGTTATGGAAAGGAAGGAAACTCAACTTGAAATATTTCAAAGTGTGGGGGTGTCTAGCCAAGGTAGAGGTTCCTTTACCCAAGAGGGTGAAAATTGGACCCAAAACAGTGGATGGTGTATTTATTGGATATGTTGTGAACAGTAAGGCCTTTCGATTTTTGGTTCACAAATCTGATAATTCAGAAATTCATGTTAATACGGTAATTGAGTCAGATAACGCTGAGTTCTTTAAATACATTTATCCGTACAAAACTGAATGTGAGGCGACAAGTGAAAGACCTAAATGACCACGTGAAAAATTAATGAAAAATGCACAATCTAACAAGGATCCTAGGCGTAGTAATCGCCAACAAAAATCTACTTCTTTCTGACTAGATTTTGTGGCATTCTTTCTTGAAAATGAGCCTCAAACATTTAAAGCAGTTATGTCTTCATCTAAGTCAACGTATTGGAAAGAAGAAGTCAATAGTGAGATCGAATCAATTTTAAGTAACCATACTTAGAAATGGGCTGATCTTCCTCCAGGAAATAAACCTTTAGGATCAAAGTGGATCTTTAAAAGGAAATGAAAGCCAATGGGACTATTGACAAATATAAGGCTAGATTAGTAGTCAAAGGATATAGACAAAACAAAAGGAAGGTCAGGACTACTTTGATACATACTCTCCAGTAACAAGGATAACATCAATTAGGATGTTAATAGCACTAGCGACAGTGCATGATCTTTAAATCCACCAAATGGATGTCAAGACAGCCTTTTTAAATAGAGAATTGGAGGAAGACATTTACATGGAACAACCTGAAGGGTTTGTAGTTCCTGATAAATAAGAGAAAGTGTGCAGGTTTGTGAAGTCGCTTTATGGGCTTAAGCAAGCACCTAAACAATGACATGCTAAATTTGACCAAACAATGTTGGCAACTGGATTCAAGATTAACGAATGTGATAAGTGTGTTTACATTAACAACGTTCTGAATCATTAAGTCATTGTTTGTTTGTATGTTGATGACATGTTAATAATGAGTAAAGATATTGACGATATAAATGTTACTAAGTGCATGTTGTCCAGCAAGTTCGATATGAAGGACTTAGGAGTTGCTGATTTGATCTCAGGGATCAGGATTCTCAAAACTCCTCGGGGACTAGAATTATCTCAATCTCATTTTATTGAAAGAGTATTGGATACGTTCAAGTACTTGAATTTCAACAATGTCAAAACTCCAATTGATCTAAGCATTACATTTCAAAAGAATGAAGGTGAAAGTGACTCTCAATTGGAATATGTCAGAGTGTTGGGAAGTTTGATGTATATTATGAATTGTACGCGACCAGATATAACATGTGCTATTAGCAAACTGAGTCGATTCACTAGTAATCCTAATCAAACACACTAGATGGCAATGAAACGTGTGTTGGGGTATTTGAAACATCCATAACACTATGCTTTGCATTATAATAAATATACTGTCGTGATTAAAGGATATAGTGATGCAAATTGGATCACCGGGTCAAATAAAGTAAAATCCAGAAGTGGTTATGTGTTTACACTTGGTGGAGGAGCATTCTCTTGGAAATCATCCAAACAGACATGTATCTCTCGCTCCACAATGGAATTTGAATTTATTGCCTTAAACAACACTGGTGAAGAAGTTGAATGGCTCCAGAATTTCTTAGAGGATATTCCGTTCTGACCCAAACGTGTGGGACCTATTTGCATACATTGTGATAGTCAAGCAGCAATAGGTAGGGCAGAGAGCGTCATGTACAACGAGAAGTCTCGTCATTTACGACGGAGAAATAGTACCGTAAGACAATTGCTCTTTAGTGGAATTATCACAATTGACTATGTGAAGTCAAGAGATAATGTGTCAGATCCACTAACGAAAGGCCTAGTAAGAGAGGCAGTTGAAAGATCATCTAAGGGAATGGGTTTACGGCTTAGGACAAGTCATCATAGAGGTAACTCTATCTAGGATACTGGAGATCCCAAGAGCTAGATTCAAGGAGAAAAACAAAGTTGTGACTGACGGTTCGACATTGTTAATCAACTCAATCCTTTCTCATGATGAAGACAATGTTCAGGAACGAGGTTAAAATATTAAAGTTTGTTAATGAGTTAATAAAGCTTAAAGTTTTTAATGATTTGCTAAGTTTGGCAGATTTGACCAAATAGTGTATCTACGAGATGACACGATTAGAAATCACCTATGTGAGTGTGAAATGTAAGCCACTTCAAAGAGATTTTTTTATCAAAAGCCTATTCTCTATACACTCATGAAACCAGGAGGTGTTCATGGCTTAAACGAACACAGCTGTAAGAACCATAAATGGTAAAGGATTATTTGTGTGACATATGGTTGTCTAGGTATACACCAAAGCTCGACGGTTCAAAGATATCGCATCTATCGATTGACCGAGTATAGCCGACATTGTTCACTACGCAAAGTCCAAGGGGAAACCTACTTATCCAGATGCAATTGATCATTGCTTGTAAAGTACACACTCATCCGTGAATTCCTTTGTGTTATGACAATTTCCCGTTTAATGTGGGGGATTGTTGGGTATAGCAAGAGTTAATGGGAAATGGAGGGAAGATGAAAAGACGAATTGAAAAAGATTCCCTTATGCTTTAAGAAAAGGCATTTCTCCCTCATTGGTGGTGGAAAGAAAATTTGAAGTGTTTAAATAGAGAAACACCTCTACTAGTTGTTAAAAGGATTGGAAAGAGGGACCCCCCCTCGCGCTGTCGTCGTCGCCGCTCGGCTTGGCTTCAGAAAATGATCGATCGAGAGATTATTTTTGGACAAAGTTTATTTTAATTATTTAATTAATTAAATTAAATTAAATGGCCAAAATGTTCCAATTATTTAGTTAATTAACCGAAACGTTCCGACCCGACTCGGATCCGCGCGACCCATTTTATTTAAAACACTTTTCCATTTCATTTGAATTTCCCGTCGTTGGAGATGACTGTTCTGAAAGGTTGCAACTTTCAGGAACAGGCAGGACCGTTTGAAAGGTTGTAAACTTTCATAAATGGTCGTGTGGTTTCTGAAAGGTTGCAACCTTTCGGAACCAGTTCCTCTTGTTTATAAATATCTTTGATTCCTCAGATTTTTACTTATGAAATTTTTGAATTGTTCTTCTTCTTCTTCTGCACAAAAACTTAATCGTGTACTTTACTGTCGTTGAGTGGCTCGCTGACACCAAAGTTTTGGGTATCAATACACTAGTGATTGAGATAATTCTATCCTGGGAGGACATATTCCAAATCAAACCTCGGATACTAGAGAGTAATGATTTCCTTAAAGGGGACACTGTGCATTCAGTGGGCTTGATCTTCTTTCCATTCTGTTCTTCAGATTCTGGTACGTTTTTATAGATTTTAGTTTTGTTAATTAATTTATGTTCTTCACCGATTCATCAAAACTTTGATAACTTCGTGTTTCTGCAAAGTTTCTGGTAATCAGTAATATTGTTTAAACACAGATTGGCTAACAATTATATCGTCATAGCTTAGAAAATAGGTTATATATGCATGGGTTCATGGGGATTCATTTTAAAACACGAAATTATCTCAATTCATGCATAATAGTTCATAATACAATAAAATAATTCAACATTGAAAGGAACCCATGACATAGAAGAAAACCGTAACTTCAATTGGAGATTTCTAACTTCAAAATTGGAGAATTTAGGAACCCTATGGAGGAAAAGACTCCATAGATAAAGACTATTATACCTTAATGCCAAAAACTTGATTTAAATGGAGAAATTGGAGACTTGACTTGATTTTTATCAAGTGCTTGGTTTATTGTTTCCCACCTCATCTTGTGTTTGGATTAAAACTCTATAAAAAGTTTCTTTTGAATTATACCCTTGAATTATTATGTAATTGAGTCAAGGTAGATAATTGCCGAACAATTATGTAATTAGGTCAAGGTAGATAATTTCCAAAAATAAACTCTACATTACTAATTCCTGCATTACTAATCCCTACATTATTAATCTTTGTACCGAACGACCCCTTAATACCTGAATACTTATGTAATGAGAATAAAAAATGACATGGGTTTGACACCTCGCCTGCACATGGAAGTGAGGTAGTGCAGCAACCATAAGTGTTGGTATTGATAGTATTATATAGATAGCTATATATAGTGGTGGCATAATTATTTCTTTGGCAAATAGGAGCACTAATAATAAATATAAGTCAATCCATCTTTTTAGTTGGTGACTACGCATACATATACGCACCTAGAAACCATTTTCCTTAGAAAGTTCATTTCATAGCATCTGACATATGGCATACAATCTGTCCATATATTTATTTTTCACACTAAGAAGCTTTTTTAGTGCGAAAATTATTTTAAGGATTATCATTCATCGAAAGAAAATTTGCTAAAGACATTGTTTATTCTAGAATTCAAGACATGTGAAGACTGACATACTTTCTTAAGATGTATGATATTCAAGTCTATCGTGCCATCGAAGAATTTATTGTTAGATATCTCTAAATATCTATTACTTCTTATAGGTTGCATTTGTATGGTCAACTTTTATTACCCGTTTGGATTAACTTATTTTTATGTGTTTTTTATTTTTAAGTAGCTTTTAAATTTTGGAGGTGTTTGAAAATGTCATACAGTAACTTTAAGCATCCATTTTTACGCCAATTTTTTTAAAATATAAATTAAAAGTCAAAAGTAGGGTATCATATACTTATAATTTTTAACTTTTGACTTAATTACTTTTTATAAATTTATTCAGACAGATTCTTATTCGGACTCGGAAAGCGAGGAGAGGTGGTTTTGGATATGTGTATTAAGAATGTTTTTTTAGGACCCATTGGATCATAGATATTTTTAAATATATTGGGAAAAAATTTGGTAAATATTGTTTGGCTATATAACTCGTCTTTTATCTTACAAATAGATGCACATGGCCCGTGCTCAATAAGAATCACAAACAATGTATAACTTTTAAGATTTTTTATTTCTCCACTCATATCTAAGATAAAATTACATATTTAAATTAAATAACTAATGTCGCTATAACTACCGCTACACCTATCGAATACTATAATAACAAATTTCTAGATGAATAGCTTTTCAACAGTTCGCACAAATCATACTGTATGACCTGATATAATAAGAGTATATTTCATTGAATGAAATCTAGGGTGTGTTTGGTATGAAGGAAAATATTTTCCTAGAAAACGTTTTCTTGGAAAACAAGTTGATTTTTGACTTATTTTTTCATGTTTGGTTGATGAGTAGAAAATATTTTTCGGAAAAGATTTTTTGTGTTTGATTTATGAATGAAAAATGTTTTTGAAAAATTTCTTTTATTTTTACTAGAGTAGAAAATAATTTTTGAAATTGAAAATATTTTTTAAAAACAAACTTAATTTTTTTTGGGGTGGGGGCTGGTAGGGG